>NC_042617.1:591926015-592199462 GCF_901001135.1 Rhinatrema bivittatum | reverse complement strand
TCTTGATGAAAGAATCACTCTTGAGTTTTGCATTGCAAATGGCTCCTCACTTGTGTGAGATGTTGCAACCCTGGCTAGAAATAAGCAGCAGGCATTATTATGTAACCACGAAACATAGGAGCCACACTTCCCAGACACTGGACACCTAACTCCAAATAACATTTGTATTTGCTATTTGGTTGGCCATATTGAGTGGAAAAAAGATATAAAGCAGGAGAACCTAACTTGGCCAAGCAGAAAGAAAGCTTAGTCGGCAGAGCTGACTCCTCAGGTTCACAGCTCTTCGGAACTGGTACTTATGTATTCTGGGAAGTCCAGAGCCATAATCATATTTAAGGCCTGTGATCTGGACCCTATTTCTGGCTATGGGGCATGAGCTACCCAAATGACGACTAGTCACAACACCACTGGTCTGTAATCAAAAGGAAGCGGAAGGTTTCTCCTCAAAAACTATTTTGAAAAGAAATACTAAATTTAAAAAAACCTTTCAGTTATTACAGAAATTAGTAATACTTTTAAAAGAAAGCTTAAGAACATAAGAAATTGCCATACTGGGTCAGACCAAGGGTCCATCAAGCCCAGCATCCTGTTTGCAACAGAGGTCAAACCAGGCCACAAGAACCTGGCAATTACCCAAACACTAAGAAGATCCCATGCTACTGATGCAATTAATAGCTTTTCAGTTCATCGTATCAACCCATGAGACCTCCAAATAAAGTGCAAGGCTGGCAGACAGGCAGGGCTTCCGATTTCCTGTCATAATCATCAGACATCGATAAAACCTCCCAGAGCTGGCAGGAAGGAGCGTGAGCAGCAGATAACGAGGGGCTCGCTACTCACTCTCCTTCCAGAAGTGCACACTGCCTGCTCTCTCTCCTTCTCAGCGTGAGCGGAGCCCGCTGCCTCCCTCAGCTGGTAAAGAGCGGGGAACTTGAGTGGGTGAAAGGACAAGAGGCTGGATGGAAAATGGAAGTCAGTTTTGTTGTTTTAAATGAGCAAAGTATTGATTATGTAGAAATAAGCAAACAAGCTGTAGGTGGTCCCTGTGACTGGCTTTGGAGATTGAGCTCTCGAAGAAACAACATAGTTACACGAAGGTTAAACAGTAAGGTCAGTGAGGCCTCGGCCTCTTTAAAAACACTGAAAGTGTCCTGACGAAGAAAGCTCAGCTCTGCAAAGGCAGCCACAGCCAACAAACGGGTGCAATCCTTATTTCTAAACAGCTTACAAGGAAGTCACGTCACATTATATTTAACCGGTAAAGGAGAGACAAATATTTCCTCCACTGTGAAAGCACCAAATTGTAGTGGCCTCCCAAAACAAGAGCCTGAATTTACAGTTTATAAATCCTAAAATCAGAGGCCCTACACACACAGCCAATTTTCACCTTGAGAAATAAGAAGCTGGATCTTTACTATTCAGAAATACAAAAACTCAGCTGCCCCAGAGCCACAATACACAGGTCTGAGGCCAGCCCAGTCAAGAAGAGGCTAGGAAAAGCCTTAGTCCTAGATATACACAATACTGCCTACACTTCCCTCTGAAAAATGAGCCATTAAGCACTTTCAGTAAAGTTTGTCCTTATCTTTTTCTTCTGGTGTTTTTTGAGTTTTACATTTTAGAACATTGCATTTATTTGATGATATGTTTTTATGCGCTTGCTTTTAATTTATATTTTGTAATATTTATCTCTTTCTGTGATCTGCCTTGGGTGAATAATTTGTTTCCCACTAGTTAGTCTTGCTAGGATCTGACAGGGGCGCCTGTGCTCTCTATCCTCTCTGGAATTTTTTTACCCTGCCCCCTGCTGATGAGCAAACAGAAACTCACAAGGTACGCCTACAAATTGGAAAAATGTGACATTTACATTGGCAAGCAGGGAAGTGAAACAACTGGCAGGATTAACCCTAGTTGCGAGAACGCAGAGGGAAAGCCAGAGAGCCATCAGGGTCTATGGCACGGCAGCAGGAATGACACTGGCCAGACATGACGGGTCTCACGGTCTTTAACTGCTGAGAGACATCACTGCACCTTTCATGCATACAGACACCTACTTCAATCACTTCAATCTACTCCCAAAACTGGAAAAGTCAATATCCAGAACAAGGTTTATTTGATCATTTCTGGAAAGATTATCATGCAGTTAGCCAATGGAAAATCTTCCCATGAGAATGGAATCAGCCCTGCCACAGAGCCACAACACTTCACTATTTTACATAAAATGATATGGGCAATTTGTAGTTTACATACCAAAAAAATTAGTTCTGTTTCATTTCTCAAATGTAATGCTTCGCTGAATACTGGTAATTATATAGAGGGAAAACTGTAATCTGAGCAGGGCAATTTCTGCCCAGCTCATTTTCAGCTGCAAATAAAAATTCTGTCGACCTACTGCAAATCAGCTGCAGAGAGCCATCCCCTCCTCTATGGTGACACTGTCATAGGAGACAAGTCGCTGCTCCAGCAAACAGGAAGACAGAGACATGGAGCAGGGCGCCGGAGCACTTCAGCCAAGGGATCCTCTACCCACCTCTGAATCAGCGGGGATACATGGATACTGCAAATCAGCTGCAGAGAGCCATCCCCTCCTCTATGGTGACACTGTCATAGGAGACAAGCCGCTGCTCCAGCAAACAGGAAGACAGAGACATGGAGCAGGGCGCTGGAGCACTTCAGCCAAGGGATCCTCTACCCACCTCTGAATCAGCAGGGATGTATCCATAGTGAGATACTTTACAAACCCAACAGAATGGCCCCAATTCTGCGCTACAAGAAAACAAGTATAAATGCTCGCTATATGTCTAGACAAACAGTCAGACAGACAACTATTTCAGCATTCAGTTAAAAAAATAAAGAAAGAAAGCCAGATTTTGTGGCGTTCTTCACACTTCTTACCATTCAGAGAATAAAAGTTTTTTCCTCATTCCTTGGATTCACAAACACAGCTTCATTTCCATCAGCCATGAACACTAGACATGACGATTTTAAAGCGGTTGACTACTAGAGCAGAGCCATCGGGCTAAGGCCTCTGTAAGCAGCTCTGGTTTCTCTGTGCACGGGCCTCAATACAACACATTGGTGACTACACCTACAACCATCTGCAGAGTCCCACAGGCGTCCAGGTACAACAAGCCTTTTGTCTACAACTGACTCCGTGCCAAGTCTTCTGCCTTTGCATTAAAGAAACCTGCTCTCCACTGATAACAAAGAGCCTGGAGCGTGAACAGCCCACAAACAGCTGCTCTGTGCTTGCCGAGGATACACGGGAAGTTTCAGGCTCTGGCGCCCAGTGCAACAGGTTCTGAATAAGGCGTTTGTCAGAGAGGATAATCAGCAATGAATTATACAAACCGTATGTCGAAGCGTAACCAGCTTGCAGGGAACCCGCCTCCCCAGCGCAGCCGCAGGGACCTGTGCAATCTCGCGGCACAGAACCACCAGTTACCTCTCTAGACTCAGAACCAAGCTCAGAAATATTTCTTCAGAGAGGGTGGTGGATGCCTGGAATGCCCCTCCCGGAAGAGGCGGTGAGGGTGAGAACAGGTGAGGGCACGAGAAAAGCACTGCGGGTCCCTACAGGCTAGAGGATGGGAATGAAATATGGGGCAAGTTTAGGTGCAACGGGGGGAGCCTGCACGGCGCGGCAGCTGACTGGATCGCCTGACGTCATTTACTGCGTTACTATATACATTCTCCTATTCAGCACAAGCAATATACACTGACTGGATCGCCTGACGTCATTTACTGCGTTACTATATACATTCTCCTATTCAGCACAAGCAATATACACTGACTGGATCGCCCGACGTCATTTACTGCGTTACTATATACATTCTCCTATTCAGCACAAGCAATATACACTGACTGGATCGCCCGACGTCATTTACTGCGTTACTATATACATTCTCCTATTCAGCACAAGCAATATACACTGACTGGATCGCCCGACGTCATTTACTGCGTTACTATATACATTCTCCTATTCAGCACAAGCAATATACACTGACTGGATCGCCTGACGTCATTTACTGCGTTACTATATACATTCTCCTATTCAGCACAAGCAATATACACTGACTGGATCGCCTGACGTCATTTACTGCGTTACTATATACATTCTCCTATTCAGCACAAGCAATATACACTGACTGGATCGCCCGACGTCATTTACTGCGTTACTATATACATTCTCCTATTCAGCACAAGCAATATACACTGACTGGATCGCCCGACGTCATTTACTGCGTTACTATATACATTCTCCTATTCAGCACAAGCAATATACACTGACTGGATCGCCCGACGTCATTTACTGCGTTACTATATACATTCTCCTATTCAGCACAAGCAATATACACCGACTGGATCGCCCGACGTCATTTACTGCGTTACTATATACATTCTCCTATTCAGCACAAGCAATATACACTGACTGGATCGCCCGACGTCATTTACTGCGTTACTATATACATTCTCCTATTCAGCACAAGCAATATACACTGACTGGATCGCCCGACGTCATTTACTGCGTTACTATATACATTCTCCTATTCAGCACAAGCAATATACACTGACTGGATCGCCTGACGTCATTTACTGCGTTACTATATACATTCTCCTATTCAGCACAAGCAATATACACTGACTGGATCGCCCGACGTCATTTACTGCGTTACTATATACATTCTCCTATTCAGCACAAGCAATATACACCGACTGGATCGCCCGACGTCATTTACTGCGTTACTATATACATTCTCCTATTCAGCACAAGCAATATACACCGACTGGATCGCCCGACGTCATTTACTGCGTTACTATATACATTCTCCTATTCAGCACAAGCAATATACACTGACTGGATCGCCCGACGTCATTTACTGCGTTACTATATACATTCTCCTATTCAGCACAAGCAATATACACCGACTGGATCGCCCGACGTCATTTACTGCGTTACTATATACATTCTCCTATTCAGCACAAGCAATATACACTGACTGGATCGCCCGACGTCATTTACTGCGTTACTATATACATTCTCCTATTCAGCACAAGCAATATACACCGACTGGATCGCCCGACGTCATTTACTGCGTTACTATATACATTCTCCTATTCAGCACAAGCAATATACACTGACTGGATCGCCCGACGTCATTTACTGCGTTACTATATACATTCTCCTATTCAGCACAAGCAATATACACTGACTGGATCGCCCGACGTCATTTACTGCGTTACTATATACATTCTCCTATTCAGCACAAGCAATATACACTGACTGGATCGCCTGACGTCATTTACTGCGTTACTATATACATTCTCCTATTCAGCACAAGCAATATACACTGACTGGATCGCCTGACGTCATTTACTGCGTTACTATATACATTCTCCTATTCAGCACAAGCAATATACACTGACTGGATCGCCTGACGTCATTTACTGCGTTACTATATACATTCTCCTATTCAGCACAAGCAATATACACTGACTGGATCGCCTGACGTCATTTACTGCGTTACTATACATTCTCCTATTCAGCACAAGCAATATACACTGACTGGATCGCCTGACGTCATTTACTGCGTTACTATATACATTCTCCTATTCAGCACAAGCAATATACACTGACTGGATCGCCTGACGTCATTTACTGCGTTACTATATACATTCTCCTATTCAGCACAAGCAATATACACTGACTGGATCGCCTGACGTCATTTACTGCGTTACTATATACATTCTCCTATTCAGCACAAGCAATATACACTGACTGGATCGCCTGACGTCATTTACTGCGTTACTATATACATTCTCCTATTCAGCACAAGCAATATACACTGACTGGATCGCCTGACGTCATTTACTGCGTTACTATATACATTCTCCTATTCAGCACAAGCAATATACACTGACTGGATCGCCTGACGTCATTTACTGCGTTACTATATACATTCTCCTATTCAGCACAAGCAATATACACCGCACTGGAGCAGAAAATGCACATGGTTAGGACGTCCTTTCCAAAACCAGCTCACAATTCACATCTGAGCGGAGAGAGGTCAAGGGACAGTTAGAGGTGTGCAGGGAGGCGAACAAGCTCCACGTTCACAGCTCACATTTCTGTTAAACTACGCTGTCAGTCCATGATCAAATATATAGTGCAATCTCCCAGCTGCTGACCCCAGTTAAAAAAAACACAACCAGGACATAATGGGCCTGCAAGAGCGAATCACAGACAGAACCTGAACAAAACCTCTCACTAAACCCAGTCTCACTGCCAGAATCAGCACCTGATTAATACAGCTCAGTTACTTTAGCACAGGCCATAGAATATCAAACACAGCAGAATAATCAGGAAGCCACCGACAGCCTGAACGGAAAGCTAAGTGTCCCAGCACGCACACACACACACACACACATATACACACACACACATATACACACACACACACATATATACACACACACCCCCAACATTGCCCTCCCTAGGAAAAGTGGTACACTCCGACACTAAAAACTCTTAAACAAGAACTTAGGAAAAAAGAAAACAACTGGCACAAATCTCCATCCACCACCACAATTCTAAACTACAAATCCCACCTTAACGCTTACAGACTAGCTATCCTCAAGGCCAAAAAAGACTTTTTTGCAAAGAAAATCTACAACTTCGCATTAGACTCCAAAGCCCTATTCGCATTTGTATCTTCCCTTACAAAACCCTCTCCACCTATCATCTCGGACGAACAAGCAGCTGACAAAGCATTGGAACTAGCAATTTACTTCGATAACAAGATCACCAACCTCCTCAAGCCAATCTCCACCCAACATCTGACAGCAACACCCCTTAGCACCTCAATCTCAATTTCCACCCAACACCTGACAACAACACCCCCTAGCACCTCGACACACAACAAAAAATGCAGCTTATCATCATTCGAGACCCCATCATCCTTGGAAATTGAAATCATCCTCAATAAACTTAAACCATCCTCTCACCCACTGGACACCATACCCTCCAATCTTTTACTATCTACTCCCAACACCATCTCCAAAGCATTAGCAAACATCATAAACTGCTCTTTAACTCAAGGAAAGGTCCCAGTACAACTCAAAACAGCCATTCTGAAACCTTTACTAAAAAAACCTAACTTGCCAACAACAGACCCTGCTAACTTCCGCCCCATCGCCAACCTACCCCTAAATCTCAAGAGTGATGGAAAGATTCGTCAACAAGCAACTGTCTGATTACCTGGAGGAGAACAATATACTCTCCCCCTTTCAGTTCGGATTCAGGAAATCACAAAACACAGAAGCTCTACTAACATCACTATCTGACACCATCCTCCTCAACCTTGAAAAAAAACAACCATATCTCCTCGCTCTTCTCGACCTATCTGCCGCATTCGACACTGTTAATCATGCCATCCTCCTCGAGCGGCTATCAGATATAGGAATCCAAGGCGAAGCTCACAGTTGGTTTCAATCATTCCTAGAAAATAGATCCTACAAAGTCAAGATAAATAACGTAGAATCACCTCCTATCAAATCAGAGGAGTACCTCAAGGTTCATCGCTCTCCCCTACCCTTTTTAACATTTACCTGCTTCCACTCTGCCACCTACTCTCCAGCCTCAAGCTAAAGCACTATATTTTCGCTGATGACATTCAGATACTTCTTCCCATCACAGAATCACTGCAAAAAACTTGGGCTCATTGGAACAACTGCTTACTATCCATCAATTCCTTGTTATCCAGCCTCAACCTTATACTCAACACAAATAAAACAGAAATCCTCATCATCTCGCCTGACGAAAACCACACTCTCTTCAACGTCCAAAGCTCAACACAATCCACAATACCACCCATCAACCACTCACCCTCTGTCAGAGACCTAGGGGTGCGCCTCGATAATCAATTCAACCTTAAATCTTTCATTCACAACACAACCAAAGAATGTTACTTCAAACTCCAAGTGCTCAAAAATCTTAAACCACTCCTTCACTTCAGTGACTTCCGTTTAGTAGTTCAGTCTATAATTCTGTCCAAGCTAGACTACTGCAATTCTCTTCTGCTAGGTCTTCCGATCTCATCCATAAAACCCTTACAGATGGTACAAAACGCTGCGGCGAGGTTACTCACCAACACCAACAAAAGAGCCCACATCACACCAATTCTGCGCTACCTCCACTGGCTTCCTATAAAAGCTAGAATCACCTTCAAGACATTATCAATGATCCACAAGGATATTATGGACAGCGCCCACCTAAATCTTATATCGCAACTCCGCCTTCACACATCAAAAAGACCTATCAGATATAATTACAAAGGTACTTTACATGCTCCCCCGATTAAAACTTCACTAACTAAACAAGCACTCTCCACAGCCGGACCCACCCTTTGGAACTCATTACCGCCAGATCTTCGACTAGAAACCTGCCATCTATCTTTCAAGAAAAACCTAAAAACGTGGCTCTTCCGGCAAGCCTTTCCGGAATCGCAGGATCACTACGACACTGGTCAAAGAGCAAAATAGCTCATTATAAAGTCCACGACCGCCCTTATACCCTCAGGACCCGAATACGCCTTAACTGGATAGTCCACTTGTTATGAATGACCCTTTCTTGATGCATTAGCCCACTAACTCATGCTCTTCCCATAGTTATGCCCTACAACAGTGCTCACTGTCACCAGTACACCCTAACCAGTACATTTCAACCTTACCCACCATTTATATGCAGTTAATCGTATCATTTATTCATGTTATTTGACGAATTTTTGTCTATTTTATATTTTTATATTTAATTTTTAATATTTATTGATTTACCTTCTTTTGTTCAATACTCTGTTTATTGTTTAATGTAACGCCTTACCGGCGACAGTTTTGTTCTATGGAAACAGACTTGATTTGATATGTATATCGAGAATGTCAGTATATAAAAACCCTAAATAAATAAATAAATAAATAAATAAAATGGCCTTCTTTATTTCACCACTGGAGGAGAAAAGCCCCGGTTTGGGAACCTGCAACGGCAAGGAGTCAGGCCCTTCTGCCCCTGGGGAAGGGAAAGAGGGATCCTTATCGTACTTTGTAGAAGTCTCTCTCTTCCATTGGAGGCTGTGAGGTCAGTCACTGCGTGACCCTCGTTACATTACTGCACAGCTGGGTAAAACCTGGCTCAAATGACCACTCTTGGGGTGCCCTGAGAGAGGACTGGTCAGCAGAAAGAGGGAGGCAGCCTTGTCCCTGTGTAGCACCCTGGTGAGACCTGACCTGGAATGCCGAGTACAATTCTGGGGTCTGCACCTTCAAAGGGATACAAAGAGAGGATGGAGTCGCTCCAGGGGGAGGCTGCTAAAATGGTTATAAAGCATAGGGGGACAGAAACATGTGTATGACAGAGACATTCAAATATCTCAAAGGAGGTGAGGCTTTCAACAGAAAGGGATCATGGGCTGAGGGTGGATCCTTCCTCGTCAGTCTGGGCAGGAGCTGGCTGACTTCTCTTTTATTGGGGAGGACAGGTGGGGCCTGATAGAAAAAAGGTCAAGAACCACTGGACTAGGCAGTAATCTTAGGAGACAAAGCCTGGGATAAACACAGGGGATGTCTGAGGGGGTGATGGGAATTAAAAGCTAATTTAGCTGGGCAGCTGGATGGCCACATGGTCCTTTTCTGCCATCACCCTTCTCTGTTGCTGCATGTACGTATCATTGCACAGACACACGTTAGCACCATGTTAATGTTTTTGAGGCTCTCCGCCTGCACTGCAGAGCACTTCCGATACGGTGTGGGCCACAGGCAGGACTGCAGGAGCCTGGCTCTGCGTATGTGTTTCACGGGGAAGAGACTCCTAAGGTGACTTCCCTACCACAGGGCCATCTGAGCAGTACTTCCACATTTTCACTTGCTGGAAGAGTGAAAACATAAAAATCTGTTAACATTACTGCAAGCATGCACCCTACTAATATAGCATATATGTATGCCTGTATATATTATCTATAGATACATATACACACATGCATTCTGTCTACATTTATAGCAAAGTATTAATCATGCACCCTATTAATATAGCATATATGTATGCCTGTATATATTATCTATCTATAGCTACATATACACACATGCATTCTGTCTACATTTATATCAAAGTATTAATCATGCACCCTACTAATATAGCATATATGTATGCCTGTATATATTATCTATCTATAGCTACATATACACACATGCATTCTGTCTACATTATAGCAAAGTATTAATCATGCACCCTACTAATATAGCATATATGTATGCCTGTATATATTATCTATCTATAGCTACATATACACACATGCAGTCCTTCTACATTTATAGCAAAGTATTAATCATGCACCCTACTAATATAGCATATATGTATGCCTGTATATATTATCTATCTATAGCTACATATACACACATGCATTCTGTCTACATTTATAGCAAAGTATTAATCATGCACCCTACTAATATAGCATATATGTATGCCTGTATATATTATCTATCTATAGCTACATATACACACATGCAGTCCTTCTACATTTATAGCAAAGTATTAATCATGCACCCTACTAATATAGCATATATGTATGCCTGTATATATTATCTATCTATAGCTACATATACACACATGCATTCTGTCTACATTTATAGCAAAGTATTAATCAAGTCCCACCTGAAACAATTTGTTAAATTGATTTTAATCACTGGGCCTCTCAAGTGAAGCTTTGTATAATCAGCATTTCATTTACAGAATTAATTGCCTGATTGATTCTCGAGAGGCAGTGGCTGTCACTACACCGCTGTCATAACTTTTGATAGGGGTGTCACAACATGCAATTCTGACAGCCGGAAGCGCAGTGCTATTTGGAGGGGGAGGGGGAAAAAGGGCACATAAAAACAAATTAGTATATTCTCTGCACAGAAAACTTGGGAGTGTGCCACATTGAGTTTTATGCAGATAAATTCCCAGTAGAGGACGCCACCACAAACAAACACACCCCCTCCAAAAACTGTGGGTACAGCCTGAGTACCTTTACTCCAGCTCTGAGAGAAGAGTTACATTTCCAGCATTAAGGAAGCAGGAGTCGAGCCTAGGAGCAGTGAGCGTGTGCAGAGTGTTATGCTCCTCTGTGCATACATATTTCTGGGTGTGCACAGCCCTGCACCCTTTATCCCAAGCCTAGGCCCCTCCCTGCATGGGGCAGGAGCAGTGAGCGTGTGCAGAGTGTTATGCTCCTCTTTGCATACATATTTCTGGGTGTGCACAGCCCTGCGCCCTTTATCCCAAGCCTAGGCCCCTCCCTGCATGGTGCAGGAGCAGTGAGCGTGTGCAGAGTGTTATGTTCCTCTGTGCATACATATTTCTGGGTGTGCACAGCACTGCGCCCTTTATCCCAAGCCTAGGCCCCTCCCTGCATGGTGCAGGAGCAGTGAGCGTGTGCAGAGTGTTATGTTCCTCTGTGCATACATATTTCTGGGTGTGCACAGCCCTGCACCCTTTATCCCAAGCCTAGGCCCCTCCCTGCATGGGGCAGGAGCAGTGAGCGTGTGCAGAGTGTTATGCTCCTCTGTGCATACATATTTCTGGGTGTGCACAGCCCAGCGCCCTTTATCCCAAGCCTAGGCCCCTCCCTGCATGGGGCAGGAGCAGTGAGCGTGTGCAGAGTGTTATGCTCCTCTGTGCATACATATTTCTGGGTGTGCACAGCCCAGCGCCCTTTATCCCAAGCCTAGGCCCCTCCCTGCATGGGGCAGGAGCAGTGAGCATGTGCAGAGTGTTATGCTCCTCTGTGCATACATATTTCTGGGTGTGCACAGCCCTGCACCCTTTATCCCAAGCCTAGGCCCCTCCCTGCATGGGGCAGGAGCAGTGAGCGTGTGCAGAGTGTTATGCTCCTCTGTGCATACATATTTCTGGGTGTGCACAGCCCTGCGCCCTTTATCCCAAGCCTAGGCCCCTCCCTGCATGGGGCAGGAGCAGTGAGCGTGTGCAGAGTGTTATGCTCCTCTGTGCATACATATTTCTGGGTGTGCACAGCCCTGCGCCCTTTATCCCAAGCCTAGGCCCCTCCCTGCATGGGGCAGGAGCAGTGAGCGTGTGCAGAGTGTTATGCTCCTCTGTGCATACATATTTCTGGGTGTGCACAGCCCAGCGCCCTTTATCCCAAGCCTAGGCCCCTCCCTGCATGGTGCAGGAGCAGTGAGCATGTGCAGAGTGTTATGCTCCTCTGTGCATACATATTTCTGGGTGTGCACAGCCCAGCGCCCTTTATCACAAGCCTAGGCCCCTCCCTGCATGGGGCAGGAGCAGTGAGCGTGTGCAGAGTGTTATGCTCCTCTGTGCATACATATTTCTGGGTGTGCACAGCCCAGCGCCCTTTATCCCAAGCCTAGGCCCCTCTCTGCATGGGGCAGGAGCAGTGAGCGTGTGCAGAGTGTTATGCTCCTCTGTGCATACATATTTCTGGGTGTGCACAGCCCTGCGCCCTTTATCCCAAGCCTAGGCCCCTCCCTGCATGGTGCAGGAGCAGTGAGCGTGTGCAGAGTGTTATGTTCCTCTGTGCATACATATTTCTGGGTGTGCACAGCACTGCGCCCTTTATCCCAAGCCTAGGCCCCTCCCTGCATGGTGCAGGAGCAGTGAGCGTGTGCAGAGTGTTATGTTCCTCTGTGCATACATATTTCTGGGTGTGCACAGCCCTGCACCCTTTATCCCAAGCCTAGGCCCCTCCCTGCATGGGGCAGGAGCAGTGAGCGTGTGCAGAGTGTTATGCTCCTCTGTGCATACATATTTCTGGGTGTGCACAGCCCAGCGCCCTTTATCCCAAGCCTAGGCCCCTCCCTGCATGGGGCAGGAGCAGTGAGCGTGTGCAGTGTGTTATGCTCCTCTGTGCATACATATTTCTGGGTGTGCACAGCCCAGCGCCCTTTATCCCAAGCCTAGGCCCCTCCCTGCATGGGGCAGGAGCAGTGAGCATGTGCAGAGTGTTATGCTCCTCTGTGCATACATATTTCTGGGTGTGCACAGCCCTGCACCCTTTATCCCAAGCCTAGGCCCCTCCCTGCATGGGGCAGGAGCAGTGAGCGTGTGCAGATTGTTATGCTCCTCTGTGCATACATATTTCTGGGTGTGCACAGCCCTGCGCCCTTTATCCCAAGCCTAGGCCCCTCCCTGCATGGGGCAGGAGCAGTGAGCGTGTGCAGAGTGTTATGCTCCTCTGTGCATACATATTTCTGGGTGTGCACAGCCCTGCGCCCTTTATCCCAAGCCTAGGCCCCTCCCTGCATGGGGCAGGAGCAGTGAGCGTGTGCAGAGTGTTATGCTCCTCTGTGCATACATATTTCTGGGTGTGCACAGCCCAGCGCCCTTTATCCCAAGCCTAGGCCCCTCCCTGCATGGTGCAGGAGCAGTGAGCATGTGCAGAGTGTTATGCTCCTCTGTGCATACATATTTCTGGGTGTGCACAGCCCAGCGCCCTTTATCACAAGCCTAGGCCCCTCCCTGCATGGGGCAGGAGCAGTGAGCGTGTGCAGAGTGTTATGCTCCTCTGTGCATACATATTTCTGGGTGTGCACAGCCCAGCGCCCTTTATCCCAAGCCTAGGCCCCTCTCTGCATGGGGCAGGAGCAGTGAGCGTGTGCAGAGTGTTATGCTCCTCTGTGCATACATATTTCTGGGTGTGCACAGCCCAGCGCCCTTTATCACAAGCCTAGGCCCCTCCCTGTATGGTGCAGGAGCAGTGAGCGTGTGCAGAGTTTTATGCTCCTCTGTGCATACATATTTCTGGGTGTGCACAGCACTGCGCCCCTCCCTGCATGGTGCAGGAGCAGTGAGCGTGTGCAGAGTGTTATGCTCCTCTGTGCATACATATTTCTGGGTGTGCACAGCCCAGCGCCCTTTATCCCAAGCCTAGGCCCCTCCCTGCATGGGGCAGGAGCAGTGAGCGTGTGCAGTGTGTTATGCTCCTCTGTGCATACACATTTCTGGGTGTGCACAGCCCAGCGCCCTTTATCACAGCTTTCCCACTTCAGATTTGGCTTGCGGGCTGGGATTACAGGCATTTGGTAAAGGCAGGGGCAGAATGCAGAAAACTATCAGCCCATGGGGTAAATGTGTCTGACTCCCTCATGCACTGCCAACTGAGTATTGGGAAGAACCTGGCAGAACTGAATCAAAACATCTGCAACTTGAATTTCCCTTTCTTCCTAAATAACTTACAGGCCGATACACTACGGAGTGCACTGTTAACCTGCTATTGGATGCGCTTTTTCCCTTGCCCCTTATTCAGTAAGGGGCGGAAAACGCGCGTCCAACCCGCGGCACCTAATAGCGCCCTCAACATGCAAATGCACATTGATGGCCCTATTAGGTATGCGCATGGGATACAGAAAGTAAAATGTGCAGCCAAGCCGCACATTTTACTCTAAGAAATTAGCGCCGACCCAAAGGTAAAAAGTAAAAACTGCTTTTCTGTGCAACCCTCCGACTTAATCTCATGGCGACATTAAGTCGGAGGTCCCGAAGAGTAAAAAAGTTTTAAAAAAAAGTGAATTCGGCCCACAGCTGTCAGGCCGAAAACCGGACGCTCAATTTTGCTGGCGTCGGTTCTCGAGCCCGTGGCTGTCAGCGGGCTCGAGAACCGACGCCGGCAAAATTGAGCGTCAGCTGTCAAACCCACTGACAGCCGGCGCTCCGGGTCAAAAGGAGGCGCTAGGGCCGCGCTAGTGTCCCTAGCGCCTCCTTTTGCCCGTTTCTACCGCACCACCTAATTTGCATACCGTATCACGCGCAGCGGCGAGTGGGCGTTCGTCCGCTCTCCCGCGTTTTTACTGAATCGGCCTGTTAAGTAGTAGAGCGCACCCTCGAGTTGCCCCCTCTCTCGTACATATATCCTGGGCTCCTGGTCCAGTGCCCATCAGCTGCCAACTAATCAGACAACCACACTGACAGCCAGACAGACAGACACACATTCCCTGTGGCGCTCTCTCTCTCTGACCCAAGGACACACGGACACACGCTTGCTCTCAATCTGTGGTTGTGTCTTTGTCTGTGTCAGAGAGAGTGGGGGGGGGGGGGTGTGGGTGTGTGTGTGTGTGTGTGTGTGTGTGTGTGTGTGTAGCTCATGTCCCTTCCCCAGCCTGCAGCACTCACCTCCCTTCCCATTCCCAGTCCCTGCCTGCATCCCCACTGGTACCACAGAGCCCAGCCCAGCCCAGGCCCCTCCCCTCCAGAACAATCCCACTGACTGCTGCTTTTATGGCTCCCAGACTCTCTTCTGCCTCTCTACTGCAGGAGAGAGGGAACCAGAAGTGACCCATGCTGATCCTGCGCATCTTAATTAAAAAAAGAAAAATTAAGCATTGGCTGAGCCTGGGGAGCAGCACTGACAAACAGCAGAGCCCCACACAATTAACCATTAGGCATTTATAACCACTGATTTTACATGGAAAAGGTCATTCAATATACAGCCTTCTTAGGTGTATTTATCACTTACAACATGTATAGTATATTTACATGCTGTGCTGTCAACCAGAAACCCCTGCAAAAAAAAAAAAAAAAAATAGAAACTTAGAACCCATTTGGCATTAGGTGTATTATAATGCACATTGAGTGGGTGCTTGACCCTCAGAAAGCCATGAGTAAACTGAATTACAACTACAAAACAGTAAATCTTCCATACAAAATCTGCAGTAACTACCAGCACCCTACCTACGAACAGACAAAACTGCAAATATTACCCCGGCCCTTAAAACACCTATACACTTCCTATTAAGAAAACAGAACTAACCAGGCTGCTACAGATCCCTACACAGAGCTTACACACTAGCACAATCTCTCACCTATGTCATGCATGCAAAACACAGACAGACCCTCAAACAGACCATAAAGTATAAATAGAAACATGCAAACAAAAACTGACTTGTATGCAGTGCAACATTGGGAAAAAAAAAAAACAGAAACATTACTAGCCTCAAAAAACCATCAAACAATAAAATCAGTAAATATAAAATCATCAATAATAGTAAACCCATACTAAGAAAAATAAACATTTCAAAGTAGCTGACAAATAGAACATCAATAAATTATTTTAAAACAGAAAACACATCAACCAACACCAATAATTAAAACAAATATGGATTTTTAAAAATCCTCTGCTTTCCATAACTGGGAGCTTTTTATTCCAGTCATGGATAGTAAGGGGTAGAAGGGACATACAAACTTTTTCGGATCTCTCACATGTTCATTCTTACACACAGTAATACCAGGATCAGAGGAATGAGGCCCGGTGCATGCATGTGTGAATGGGAGCTTGGGTGAGGGCTGGTGTGTGTGTGGGTGTGCATGGGTGCGAGAGCATTTGTGTGTGATTTTGAGCTTGTATATGAGAGAGCGTGTGAGTGATTGAGAGCATGGTCAGGGAGGTGATGTGTTTTTGGGTGAGAGAGACTGGTCAGGAAGATGACTGGTGTGTGCGTGAGAGACCAAGACTGGTCATGGGGGTCTAACTGGGGGTGTGTGTGTGTGAGTGAGTGACTGGTTGTGAATGCTAAGGAAGAGGACTGTGAGGACAGAGCTTCAGCAGCCCTTGCTGCTTCTGGTGAGTGCTATTGGCCTGGAAGGGAAAGGAGTAGGAGAGCTGCTGGAGAGGGTAAGTAAAGGTGGCTTTTTAAATTTATTTTTTTTGATTGACTTCCATTTTAATTATTGGGTTTTATATAATCTGTTTTGAAATATTTAATTGGTATTTGGACAATTTTTAAATAATTTTTATGAGTTTTTAATTGTTGGATGTTATACTGTTCATCAGCTGTTTTGAAACATTTATTAGTATAGTTTTACAATTATTTCTGCGTGGGGTTTTATAGCACCTTGGCTTATTCTTATTATTAGGAGCTACCACCCAAGAAAGAGATCTAGGCGTCATAGTGGATAACACATTGAAATCGTTGGCTCAGTGTGCTGCGGCAGTCAAAAAAGCAAACAGAATGTTAGGAATTATTAGAAAGGGAATGGTGAATAAAATGGAAAATGTCATAATGCCTCTGTATCGCTCCATGGTGAGACCGCACCTTGAATACTGTGTACAATTCTGGTCGCCGCATCTCAAAAAAGATATAATTGTGATGGAGAAGGTACAGAGAAGGGCTACCAAAATGATAAGGGGAATGGAACAGCTCCCCTATGAGGAAAGGCTAAAGAGGTTAGGGCTGTTCAGCTTGGAGAAGAGACGGCTGAGGGGGGATATGATAGAGGTGTTTAAAATTATGAGAGGTCTAGAACGGGTAGATGTGAATCGGTTATTTACCCTTTCAGATAATAGAAAGACTAGGGGGCACTCCATGAAAAGTTAGCATGTGACACATTTAATACTAATCTGAGAAAGTTCTTTTTCACTCAATGCACAATTAAACTCTGGAATTTGTTGTCAGAGGATGTGGTTAGTGCAGTTAGTGTAGCTGGGTTCAAAAAAGGTTTGGATAAGTTCTTGGAGGAGAAGTCCATTACCTGCTATCAATTAAGTTTACTTAGGGAATAGCCACTGCTATTAATTGCATCAGTAGCATGGGATCTTCTTAGTGTTTGGGTACTTGCCAGATTCTTATGGCCTGGATTGGCCACTGTTGGAAACAGGATGCTGGGCTTGATGGACCCTTGGTCTGACCCAGTATGGCATGTTCTTATGTTTTTATTCTGTTTCCCCAATAGGAAGTATATTGGTGTTTAGGGGTTGGTTTAATATTTGTAGTGTTACCTTTTCATAGATAGGGTTGTTACTGTTTGAGTGCATGCCATAATGCAGGTATAACTTTGTGCGGGTTATTTTATGTGCATTATTGCAGATTCTGGGGCTATGTTAGGTGCTATATTTCTCTTTCCATTTCTCCAGGTTCGTACTGCATGCAGAGTGGCTTTTTTTGGTTTTCCCTTCCAGTTCCTGTCTCCATATTTATAATTTGTGGTCTTTCTATCCTTGGTGAAGGTCGGCTTTGTGTGTGACCGAGGTGAAGTATTTAACTAGCATGTAGGCATTTGTATCATTCCTATTTGTTGTGTTTTCTCAATAGGATATGCATTAGTGGTAAATTACTGTCTTTTCATAAGGAAGGCTATTGTGCCTGGTAGTAAAAAGAGTTTGTTTTGCTTTTACTAAGATGTCACCAGAACGTCTTTTTTGTATGGTGAGTTATATGGGTAATGACCTAGTTCTGCTCTGACCCAATGTTGGGGATCGAAGGGGTTCCCGTAGATGCAGAGTGTATGTTTACGTATAACCCCTTAACGGTCACATGTTCAGTGTGTCACGTATGTGAGAACCATCTGTCAGGTGTGCCCCGGCTGAAAAAAGGTTGAGGATCACTGTATTAAGGTATGAATGGTTGGGAATATGTACGCATCATTAATATGATGTGGGGAATGTTATGGGTTTTATAAGTCGGTGTTATATGGTGCACTTATTTGATGTAAAATAATATATGTATATTGTGTAATGCTGTGAATCAATAAAAAATATATGAGACATTGTGGAAATAATGAGTTATTACATTATGTATATTGTATCATTCCTCTGATTATCCTGGTATTATTTATTTATTTATTTAGCACTTTTATATACCGATTTTCCAGTAACAGAATTACTAATCAAGTCGGTTTACATTCCAAACAGTAACCATGACAAGAGGATGTCTTACAATAAACAGGTAGAATGAACTTGGATAAAAGTAACTGGGGTTAACAACATAAAGTAAGAGTTATGGGGCCTAATGTAGGCTGGAGTTGAGAACGGGTGTTGGGCATAAGGCTGGGTTTTTAATATTGTTCTCTGGGGGTTTCCAATGAAAGGGATCATAGGATGGAATTCGAAAAGAAGCTGAAGTTAGGAGAAAGCTTGGTATTACTGATTTGATATATTCAGAGGGATTGCACACATTTTGTATCATTCTTACACACACTCACACACATCGCATGGGAACCAACTTTTCAAAATGATTGAGAGTACTAAACTCAATACAAATTATCCCACTATGGATACAGTGAAAGTTTGCTGAATACTGGGAATACTGAAGCCCCCACTGCACCCACAGTGCAGCTTCCATACTACTTGTAAACCATTGTGAAGGTTCGTCTAAGACAATGTTATATAAAACGTAATAAACAAGCATGCATGCATGCTCACACACACACTCTCTCGTGCTCACACACACACACTCGTGCTCACTCACATGCTCTCTCTCGTGGTCACACACACGTGCTCATTCACATGCATGTTCACTCACATGCTCTCTCGTGCTCACACACACTCGTGCTCACTCACACACTCGTGCTCACTCACATGCTCTCTCACATACACACACACTCTCTCGTGCTCACACACACTCTCTTGTGTTCACTCACATGCTCTCTCGTGCTCACACACACACTCGTGCTCATTCACATGCTCTCTCTCACATACACACATTCACTAACTCACTAGCATTCTCTCTCATGCTTCCCTTCTTTGGCCTCTGAATAAGTAAAATCCCAAAAAACATGTTTCTAACACTGGTGGTTGAGGGATGTCTGTGGATATTCCTTGGAAGTGTCCCTTGGTGTTGGAAGAGGTGGGGGTGAAAGGCCCTGCTGCCGGGGGGCGGGAGGGTTATAAGGGGGGTGGTCAGCAGCACAGCGCAATGGAAGGTCTTCAGTCAGCAGGGAGGCAGTGGCGCGGGAGGTCTGCTGGATGCCTCCTTCCGGCACAGGAGAGGACAGAAGCAGAAATTCGAGGGGAAGCAGTGGGAGTGTTTTCCCCTGCCTTGGTGCTGTGGGGGAGGGGATGGGTCCCATGGCCGCTGTGGTATAGACGTGAACGGTCGCAGCTCTCTGAAAAGATGGGCCCTGCTGCGACCAGCACTAGCCCCTGTGATTAGGGCAAAGAGGCCAATCTGCCCCTGTTTCCCACCTTCTCCCCTTTAACTTTGTAACCGCAAACTGTGAGAGCGCAGGGGAATTTCTCCTACTGCAAAGAGAAATAGTCAGCGGTGGAATCGAGACGGGAATTATCTCTGCCAGGGGAGAGAGTGCACTTGGAAACCCCACCCGTCACCCAGGCAATTACCTTCACGTGGGATGCGCCTTGGGTCCCTACAAGTGAACAGAATCCGCCACCAAAAGCCACGAGCAACGTACATTTCCCAGTCCTAGCGGGGACTTTTATCTCTAGGATTGAGATCCCACTCATTCTGCACAACGTGCAAACTCAATTACACATCTCAGGCTTTCAGCTTAGGCCCTGAAAACAGGGAGAGAGCGAGATTAGGAAGCTTTTCGGCCTTCCATGTCCACATAGCACTCAGGTCTGTGCTGCGTCTTCAAAGGTCTCCAACTACGCAGGAAGGCGGCAATCCCTGTGCCCTGCAGCTGAAACCGCAGCAGATCAGCTCCTGCACACAAGCAGAGAGCAGTGATGACTCAGCCGGGAAAAGTCTTCACACCCTTGTACATGTTTCACATTCTGCTGAAAAAAGAAATATACATAAAAATGAACCGAAACAGCGGCTCCGTATCTGTGGCACACTAAAGCTCCAGGTTTGTTCAGACAAACTCAAAACATGGAGATGAAATAACAAGCCTGGAGTTTTTGTGTTGTTCCGATCCACCCCACTTCATGCCCGGAGCACTGTATACAAGAAATCTGAAGCTACACAAAGGCAATGTTTTTCCACCATCACCTCTTCACTCATGAAAGCTTACAGCATCAGGTTTCGGTCTGAAAGCACAGGAATTTTACAATTACTCCAGACTGCTAAATATGATTTTAGGAGTAGACCACAGTTAACAGTCAAATGACTGCAATAAAATGAACAACAACATTAACAAGCCGAAGTCCTAATAATAAAAAAAAAACCGCTTAGTTAATTGAATTGGCAGTGAAAATAAAATTACGATGGTCCTGTATGTTTGCTCCGACATTTCATTCCTAAGCTACGCTCGCGTTGAACATTTTAAAAGCTCCCTCTTACTTAACACCGCCATCATGGGTAAACTATGGGGTGAGTGCTGTGGGGGCACAGCATCGCGTGCAAAGCATTCAGAAAGGTATAAAACACCGCGCTGCGGATCAGGAAAAGAGCCGTGCGCCGGGGTGCAGAAGTCTTAGCTTTGATGCCTGAGCCTGGCTTATCCTCAGGCTGGGACTCTGCAGAATCAACGTTCAGAGACCCTGGGAAGGGCAGTACAGTCGGCACACAAGAGCAACAACGCCCGTCCCGTGCCTGTCAGCGAGAGAAACGAGACTGCACCGACTTGGTACCGCAGCACCAGAAGGGACCCTCTCCGACAGAGCTAAAAGTTATATACAGAGGAGCAAGAAGCTGCTGCTGAGCCAAACGTAACAAAAAAGTAATACGGGGCCTGACCATAACAAGAGATGCACCAGAAACAAAACAAGGTGCATGTTTAATCCAGACAGAGCCACACACAATCTGCTCAAAGCAACACAGAAAGAATGCAACACAGATCAACACAGATCAACGATGCAAAGAGATAAAATGCAGGGAATCATCTCTCAGGAGAAGTCGAGTGGTCAGAACAGTGGTCTGAGAGCCATGAGATGCCAAGGGCTCAAATCCTGCTGATGCTCTTAGTGACCTTCAGCACTGCCCTCAGGTCCAGACATAGTGTAAGCCCTCAGGGGATGGGGAAATACATATTTATTTATTTATTTATTATTTTTATATACCGACATTCATCTCAATCGAGATATCACATTGGTTTACATTCAGGTACTGTAGGTATTTCTCTATCCCCAGAGGGCTTATAATCTAAGTTTTTGTACCTCAGGCAATGGAGGGTAAAGTGACTTGCTCAAGGTCACAAGGAGCGACAGCAGGACTTGAACCCTGGTCTCCTGGTTCATAGTCCAGTGCTCTAACCACTAGGCTATTCCTCCTCCTCCCATATTCCACCCACCTGTAACCCCTCTTTGGGCCTACCAATGAAAAGCCATGAGCTGAATCCAAATAAATAAATTAGTTAGCTGCATGCAAGTGCTTTTGAGCTTAATGATGATCATTTGCTCTAAAAAAAAAAAAATAAATAAAATTTAAAATTAGAGGAAAAAATGTCCGTCA
The DNA here is from genome assembly GCF_901001135.1 of Rhinatrema bivittatum. NCBI lineage: Eukaryota > Metazoa > Chordata > Amphibia > Gymnophiona > Rhinatrematidae > Rhinatrema > Rhinatrema bivittatum. The sequence goes on along the minus strand of NC_042617.1, from coordinate 592,177,328 downwards.
CAAAAACTGAGTGGCTTATACAAGTCCTGGTACGCACAAGGAAATGCATCTGTCCTTCACCTTCCTTTCCAGCTCTGCAAAGTCTCAAAATCCTCGTCACCGATACTCAATGCCCAAGCTCAAACCCAGGGATAACAGAAGGGAAGGGGTATGAAGACAGGCAAGTGTTTCAGAAAAAATGACAGAAGCTCATCTGAAATCAACACATCCTGAAATATTAACAAACTGGAGTACGGTGGGGTTTTGTCCCTTGGGCACAGTATAGGAAAATACTTTTTAGTACAGTTACATTACTATCAATTTTAGTTTACAACAAAACCATCTCAGCCATTTCTGTGTGATGTTACCGAATCCCAAATATCATTTTACAATTTTGATTATGCTGTTCCAAAATCGTGCTTATTAAATTGCTTTAAACATGCAATGCAGTTGATTTGCTTCCAAATAAATCATGCATCGTCTCTAAAGATTAGAGTACAGCAGTGAAACATCACTCTTGGGATTACACTCCATCTACAGTTTTGAATTAAAAGAACTACAAATTAAATAGCTGTAAATAGACAGGAGGAGGGGGAAGGATGCTCTGCTTTACATACACTCCTCTGTTACTCTGTTTCCACTAAGGAATTCTCCGTCCTTCTTACTCAAGAGTGAGAAATCTCTCTCTGAAGCTTGGCGGCCACTTGACCATGTGTGACCATCTAATCTTGAAAAAAAATGAAATTGTGGAACCAACAAGAAAGCCGTCAACCTTGCTGACCCTTTTCACTGCAACTACTATTTATTTCTAAAGGGATATTAGATGCACAGATACACACACAGTCCCTATCCCATGGAGCTTACAATCCAGACAAACAAGAGTCTATGGGAAATGTATGACTGAGAAATGGCTAGGATTTAAAAGCAGCCTTGGAAAGGTGAGTTTTTGGACTGGATGTGAAGCATGCAGCAGCCCCTCAGGAAAGCTACTCCAGGTGTATGGAAAGCACAGAGTAGGGAGATGGTGGTGGAAGAGGAGAACAGATAAGAGCGACTTACCCAATGAATAGAGGTCAATGGGAAGGCTGTAGGGAGAAGATAAGATAGCTAATACGGAGCTGGAGAGAAGTAAGAGGAGCTCTGGGGAACAATGTGATGACTTGAGAAGTGGGGTTACACGGTCATAGTGACACTGAAGAAAGATTAAGTTGTGCAGCCAAATTCTGAACAGATTGCAGTGGAGATGATTCAGTGGAAGGCCTGCGAAGAGCAGGATGCAGTACTATAAGCAGATGGTGACGACACTGCGTAAACGCTTTAGTATCATGCTCAGAAAGAAGGAGATGAAGAAATGATGCCCTTTAGCAATTTTTGGATGTGTGTAGAGAAGGAGAGAGAGGTTTCAAATATGACCCCAAAGTTACAAGCCAAGGGAACCGGGAGGATCAGTGGCGCCATCGGCAGAGGGAGAAGTAGGGCTGGGGGGAAAGACAAGACGTTGAAGTTTGAGGTAGCAATGGGGCCGACAAGCAAATGACTTTGGAACTGGATTCTTAGTGAAATTTCTGATGTAGAGAGGTAGATGTGGGGGCAGTGGGCATGAAAATGGTACTGAAAGCCAGAGGAAGAGATCTGAATGCCAAGGGAAGAAGCAAAGAAAAGAGGATCCAGGACTGAGCACCAACAGAGAGTGGAACAGCGGTGGAAGGAAGACCAGAAAAGGATACAGCAATGATTTATTTTATTTTATTTATTTAGAGTTTTTATATACCGGCAATCATGAAAACATATCTTGCTGGTTTACATAGAACGGGGGTGCAATAAATACAAAAAATGATAATAAATACATGGAACTAGAACTGTGGTGACAGAAGGTACAGTTACATTTAACAAGGGAAGCCGAACTTGGAAGGAAGAAGAGAGGAGAGACTAGTTAACAAAATACAATATAAATGTAGTATGATAAATGTAGTATGATAAATGTAGTATGATAAATGTAGTATGATGATGGCAGAGGTAAGAAAAAAAGTCATACAGTGGTCAAGGAGTACACAGATGGGCCAGGCAGGATGAGGCTCATGTAAATGCCACTGGCCTTCACCATGAACAGGCAGCCGCTAGAGACTTAAAGGGAAAAAGCCGGATTGCAGCAGATCCAGAATGGCGCGAGACGAAAACAAACTGGAGGGAGATGGCATGAGAGCAAAGCAGGTAGGGCCCAGTGAAGGGTTTTGAAGAAGCGGTAGCTTCTAAAGCTATTGCCAGAGCAATGGTTACAGCCATTTTACCCACAGCAGTGGACTTTTTGAAACCTGCCTCTAGATGAAGAAGGTACAGAGAAGGGCAACCAAAATGATAAAGGGGATGGAACAGCTTCCCTATGAGGAAAGGCTGAAGAGGTTAGGGCTGTTCAGCTTGGAGAAGAGACGGCTGAGGGGGGATATGATAGAGGTATTTAAGATCATGAGAGGTCTTGAACGAGTAGATGTGACTCGGTTATTTACACTTTCGAATAATAGAAGGACATGGGGGCATTCCATGAAGTTAGCAAGTAACACATTTAAGACTAATCGGAGAAAATTCTCTCTCACTCAATGCACAATAAAGCTCTGGGATTTGTTGCCAGAGGATGTGGTTAGTGCAGTTAGTGTAGCTGGGTTCAAAAAGGTTTGGATAAGTTCTCGTCGGAGAAGTCCATTACCTGCTATTAATCAAGTTTACTTAGGGAATAGCCACTGCTATTAATTGCATCAGTAGCAGGGGATCTTCTTGGTGTTTGCGTAATTGCCAGGTTCTTATGGCCTGGTTTGGCCTCTGTTGGAAACAGGATGCTGGGCTTGATCGACCCTTGGTCTGACCCAGCATGGCATGTTCTTAAACTTAAGAAGTGCCATGCTCAGTCAGACCAAGGTCCATTGCGCCCAGCATCTCGTCTCCGAAGGTGGCCAGTTCAGGTCACAAGTACCCGGCAAATCCCCAAAAATAGATCTATTTCATGTCATATATTATTAATATACCGCACATACCAAACTTGCAAAGCCAATCAAGGCGGTTTATAATAAAAAACACGTAAAATAAATAAAAACAATATAAAACCCCTAACAATCTCCCACCATACCATCAAATAAAACTCACTGCTCCCTAACCACTAATGGAACTGACATCCTACCACCTACACCTACACCTTTTACCACTACTTCCATAAATGCCCCTTACCCAAATAGCCACGTTTTCACTTTCTTCCTAAAAAACAGATGATTACTCTCTCTTTAGGAGCAGAATTCCATAATTCTGCCCCAAACACGTCACCCACCTGCCTCCATGAAGGTACTCGAAAGAGATTTTCATTTGCTGACAGAAGCTTCCTTGATGGAATATACATTTTCAACAAATAACCCGCTCCCCTTCCTTATGATCTTAAACATAATCCCTTCTCTCACTGGAAGCCGTATAACTCGCTCACCCTCCTTGGCAACCATAGATCATTCTGGCTGCCACATCCTGCACTATCCGCAACCTACAAATGGATCTGTCAGGCAGTCCCACCAGCATAGCATTGAGGTAGTCCAGGAATGGAATAAAATATGCCTTTAAATCTTTACAAAAAGTATCTCTATTCAATAAAGAAAGAAACGGTCTTAGCTGTCGCACTTTAAAAAACACTCTTTTCAAAATTCCTGAAATGTGAACATCCAAGGTAAAATCTGAATCTAGAATTATACCCAGATCCTGCACTTTTCCCACTAACCTAACTTCCTTCAAATCAACTTTTACTGCCAACGGAACCGGAGGGTTGGTGCACAATCGCTTTTCTTTACAGTATCTCTTGTAACTCACTCCCAGGATGGTAACCACTTTCCCTAGTCTACCTGGCTTATCGTGTTACGGATTTTTCCCACTCACAACTTGTCCAAATCCCACTCTTGCTAACTGCCTTGTCCATATCCTCTGGCAACAGATTCCATAGCTTGACTGTGTACCAAGTATTTTAAAATATTTTTATCCCACCTATCTGTAATTCTAGGCAGGTTACAATAAAAACACACACAATCAAATAAAACAATACAACATCTAAACAATAACAGACGAGAGCTAGAAAAAGCCCAACATTACTGTGGAATTGACCAGCAAGTGAATGAATGACCTCATGCAATAAAAGAATTAGCAGTCCCTAAAAGCCTGTTCAAACAGAAAGGCTTTAAGAGTCTTTTTCTAAATGACTTAACACACACGTACCTCAGCCCTCAGGCCATCAGGTAATGAATTCCAGGGGGCTGGACTGGCAACAGCAAAAATGCATTCTCTTGTTTAGCACAATCTAAGATGATGAAAAGAAGGCACTTCCAGAAAACTGCACCACTGTGAGCAAAGCTGACAAGGCCACGTTGATACACAGTGGCATCTTTCCATGCAAGGCCTTGAAAGTCATCTTAAACCTGAGGCACCAGATTATCGGAAGCCAACGCAAAGACTTTAACACTGGATATCTGGGCTCTCAACACGGCCCCCTAGCAATGAAATGAGTGGCTGCATTTTGGATTCCCTGTGGAGGCCTAAACGCAGTCCCAGGACGTCCGAAGCACAGGGCATTACACCGAGCACTACGTTTGGAACCAGCAGTAACAAGGGCTCAATATTACGCAAAATTCTCAAGTTCAAAAAAGATTTGTTTAATGTGTGGGGACAGTGACAAAGTGATGACGAAAATGATGCCCAAATTCCTGGCAGCCTGAACAACTGGCAACTGCTGAGCCTTGTAAATAAAAAAGATGGAATGGCAGCACTTGCAAATTCATAATTTCACCTTTTTTTTAATGTTTAATGCCAGCTTATTTCTTAAAAGCCATTGCCCGGTAGTATCAATTGCATGTCTCATCTGTGGTAAACCTTTCCACATCAGTGATAAGATAGGTACATAGAATTGTATATCACCTGCGCATAATCTGTAATCCAAATTATCTACCAGATTCACTAATAGGTGCATTTTAAAAGCCCGACACACGCCAAAGCTGGGAGATATGCGAGTATGTCTGCCGGCACGTGCCGCGAGGATTTTAAAAAGGTGCCCATGTACGCACACAAGTGAGAAAGCCCCAAAAAGGGGCGTGGTACGTGTGCATAAGTGTGTACCAGGGTCCCCCTGCCACCTAACTTTACCACTGCTATGGATAGCATGTAAGTAATAAAATACAAAAACCTAAGCTAGTGGGGTTAGGAAGTCCTATCTGTTACCTGGGCAAACTGGGGAAACTGCTAATTGCGTTGCTGCAGCCCCCACTTACATGGTAGAAGCGGCATTTGCCCGCGTCCATATAAAATTATGATCTCATGTTCGCAGGTACAGCCTATTTTATAGCAAGCGCACAGATACACGCATGTGTTATAAAATGGCTGCGTCCTCTGGCGCGAGCCAGCACACGTGCCGAGTAAGGGGGCTTTTGGAAATTGGTACAATATACACCACTGAATTGTCCACTGGATCTACTCGCGTAAGGGCTCTTTACTCAAGTAGATGGCTTTGAAAATTGCTACACTAGTAGTTACATTTACGCGCGTACGTCCTTTTAGAAAATTACCCCCTAAATCAGGAACACTTCTTTCTAGATCTGCTCTAAGAAGAAAGCCTGTTCTACCCTCTATTCAAAAGGTGATCCAAAGGCCACGCTCCTGAAACCTTCAAAAGGACAACAACAGGATGGAAGAGGAGGACCCTACTTCCATTGTGATAAACAGCCAGAAAGGAATCAAAGGGCATTTCCTTCTTAGACTCAAGATGTCTCTCAATTTAAAGGGAAAGCTATTTGTTTTGTCAATGTTCTAATGTCTGAATCAATGAGCATTGCAACCTTCTTCAACTGATACCCCGGCATCTTTGTATCATAATTAAAAAAAACCAAAACAGAAGAAATCAGGAGAAGTTGCCTTGGATGTACCTATATTTCTTTTAAAAACTAGGGACATAGACTCTTATAGGACACAGTTTTTGCTTTTAACAAACCTATTGTGATGGCCAGGACTAGTGGTCGGTAGAAAACATTCTGGATCTTCTTCAAAGCTCTTCTGTCAATATAATAGTGCTGGTTTTAGAATGACTATAGGAGAGGCTTAGTCAGAGAATCTACAGTTTTGCCTCTCATTCCCCATCTGACTGCAATGGACTATTCCTTCTGGATTATGCTCTGTGTCTCAGAGTACCCACCCACAAACATCAAGTGAAAAGGCCTCAGCTCGGAAGAACGCATTCCGATACTTGACCTTCACAATGGTGGCCTCGCATCAGCAGTTTCACTTTCACTGCTATGCCAGCAATCTAATCCAAGACCCCGGAATGAGAATCTATGGTTAAGGAGGTGGCCCAAGAAGAAAAATATGAGGTCCCGAAGTGAAAAGCTCCCAGGATAACAAAAGGTGCACCATTGGGGCTTACTCCAAAGACATACAGCAAAGCTTGAAAGGTTCATCCTGCTGAAATCAACTTGTAAATTGGTGGAAGGCACAGAACATCTAAAGTTGGGTTACAGCATAGATATATATATATATATATATATATATATATATATATATATATATATATGTGTGTGTGTGTGTGTATATATATATATATATATATATATATGTTTTGGGGTTTTTGTTTTTGTTTTTTTTTAATTATGATACAAAGATGCATGGGTATCAGTTGAAAAAGGTTGCAATGCTCATTGAGTCAAACATTGAAACATTGACAAAACAAATAGCTTTCACTTTAAATTGAGAAACATCTCGAGTCTAAGGAGGAAATGTCCTTTGATTCCTTTCTGGCTGTTTATCACAATGGAAGTAGGGTCCTCCTCTTCCATCCTGATGAATTGTCCTTTTGAACATCAATGAAAACCAATGCAAAAGAGAGATGTTTTAGTGATTCTTTTGAATGGCTATAATCACATGAATAATTTTATATGGCCATTACAAAATTGTATTGATATAAAATGACCAGATCAGCCAATCAAACTGCAACCTCCCTCTTTCAGGATCCCTTACCACATTATAGTGACAGAGTATATGACAGCAGGTATAGATACAGGCTAAATATGGTCCATCCAGTCTGCCCAGCAAGTTGTTTTGGGTTTCAACTGTTGCTCCATGTAGGCCATTCTCTGCCCTACCCAAAGCTATACCTCATTACAATAAATGCAAGATGGTAATTTAGATACAGCACAGGCAGAATAAAGAATTTTTGATTAACTGCTGAAAGGAAAGGAAAAAAACTTCCCTTTTCAGCAGTTTATTGTTCCATTAAGTGGTGTCTGAAAGGATGGGAGATCAAACTGTAGAATTTAGGTATTTCCAGTAAGGATTTTATGCATCTTCTAATTTGATGCTAATCAGCAGACAAAGGACCATATTTTGCACAGCAATAGCTAATTCTTCCACTACGGCAATCTTCGTTTCTTAAGAAGTCATTAACATACTATTCTTCATCAATTAGCTACATCAAACTACCATTTAAAAAAAGGAAAACTTCACAGCAAGAAAACAAATTTAGTACTATAGAGTGCCTCATGTACATACATCAATCCTAAATGGATTCTTGCCACTACAGTCTGACTGGATTTAAGACAGGCGAGAAGGGAGATGGATAGGCCGGTGACTGAACTTATACCGAGAGGAGGGTTATATGCCACACGTCTCACTGTAGTTTATCTCCAGGAAGGAGAGGAGCTCTCCTCTGCCATGCTACTAAATTTATAACATTTTGAACAGAGCAGAGCCTGCAGTGCCCACATTTTGCTCGGTGCCAGCGGACTGCCTACAACTGACTGTGAGAACAGCATGCAAGTTGCCAGCTCAGAGTAGCCTAAATTTGGGCATTTGAGCCACACAGGAAAAGGTAAAATGGAGAGATGGCTAAATTGGGGAAAAGGATGAGGGCTGGCAGCTATGTAAAGCAAAGGGTAACAGAGAGGGTAAGACTTAAAAGGAGAGAGAGATGAAAATCAACCGCACCGGAAGCCAGTAGAAAGATAGTTAAAAGTATGCAACGCAAGAGAGAATGAAGGTGTGCATTAGGACTTCAGCTGTGAAATTTTGCTTCCCCATACAAGGTTCTCCATAGCAGCAGGATGAATCAGCCATCACATGTGGGTGACGTCATGTGACAGCACCAACACAAACCCAGCTCTCAGAGCGTATGCAGGAGTTCCTGCACACATCTGATACCTAATGAACGGCAGGGGAGAAGAAAAACTGATACTTCAAGCATATCCAGCATAGCTCTCTGCTTCAACGGCAGGGGAGAAGAAAAACTGATACTTCACGCATATCCAGCATAGCTCTCTGCTTCAACGGCAGGGGAGAAGAAAAACTGATACTTCACGCATAACCAGCACAGCTCTCTGCTTCAACGGCAGGGGAGAAGAAAAACTGATACTTCACGCATATCCAGCATAGCTCTCTGCTTCAACGGCAGGGGAGAAGAAAAAAGGATTCGCACTCACAAAGCGGGGAGTAGCTGGCTTGTTACGGCGGTTACTACCCCAAACCAAATAAGCCTGATACTTCACTTTCAATGCATATCCTGCTTCAACGGCAGGGGAGAAGAAAAACTGATACTTCATGCATATCCGGCATAGCTCTCTGCTTCAACAGCAGGGGAGAAGAAAAACTGATACTACAAGCATATCCAGCATAGCTCCCTGCTTCAACGGCAGGGGAGAAGAAAAACAACCAATAAGGGCTGAATAACACAGTCTGGGTAAAACAAACAAGCATGGATGTAGCTTGCTTATTGCGGCGGTTACTTCCCCTACTACCCATAACTAATCAAGCTTGATATTTCACTTGGTTGCAGCTCCATCACTGCTCTCTACATTAATGGTGGGGGTGGAAGGGAAATAGAACCAAAGAGCTAAGAGAAACAGATAAGTATGAGAAAAAAATGTGAAGCTTGCTGGGCAGACTGGATGGGCCGTTTGGTCTTCTTCTGCCGTCATTTCTATGTTTCTATGTTTCTATAACTCTTCCAAAACTTAAGCGCTAGTGAGGTAGTTAGCTCTCCAGAGATGATTCATCCTGCTGTCTACATAGCAAACGTGCTTTCTCCATCGACAAACAGTCATGAATTAGCCATAACACGTGGGCAGTCCCTGAGAATTGGCATTGTGCAGCAACTACTAAAAGAGTGAACACTACTGAGAAACCAGACTGCGTAGAACTGCTTGTCCAAAGTTACTGCCTCCCTGGAACATGTTGTCCAGACAGTAGTGAGATGTGAAGGTGTGAACAGATGACCAAGCAGACGATGGAAGTGGACCCAAGATAAGCCAATGACGTCACCATGTCACTCATATGACAAGCCTTGCCAGAGCCTGTAATGCACTTATTTCTCATGTCAAAGTGATGGCCATAAGAAACTATTCTTTCTGGGTGATAAACTTTAGGGCCACCAACTCAAGAGATTGAAAGGGAGGTTTCATCAGTTGAGCTAGGAATACGTTGGAAGTCCCAAGGCACCAGAGGTTTACTAAACAAAGGCTACAAATGCCACAGACTTTATATAAATTTTGACACTAAAGAGTAGCGAGAAATTGGAGCCCCCCTCCACCTGCTGGTAATATGCCATAATGGAACTAAGGCAAACCTCAACTGAAGACGTGCCAAGTCCTTAGGACAAGCAGAAGACTAGATACTGACGCAAGTCCCTCAGGCCACAGGAGAAGGAATCCAGTTGGCTGGGCTAACACCATGTCGAAAAACTCTTCCACTTGAATGTTTTCTGGCTGGAATCAGTATGTCTTCCATCTCCTTCGAAAGGAAGAAGGAGAAGACTACTGTTTACTGTAGAGGATGTTGGGGAGGTACCCATACTGGAGAAGTTTTTCGTAGGTAATGATTCAGATGGACTGAATCAAATCATGGTAAACCTAGAAGATGTGGTAGACCTGATTGACAAACTGAAGAGTAGTAAATCACCTGGACCGGATGGTATACACCCCCGAGTTCTGAAGGAACTAAAAAATGAAATTTCAGACCTATTAGTAAAATTTGTAAACTATCATTAAAATCATCCATTGTATCTGAAGACTGGAGGATAGCAAATATAACCCCAATATTTAAAAAGGGCTCCAGGGGCGATCCGGGAAACTACAGACCGGTTAGCCTGACTTCAGTGCCAGGAAAAATAGTGGAAATTGTTCTAAACATCAAAATCACAAAACATATAGAAAGACATGGTTTAATTGAACAAAGTCAGCATGGCTTTTACCAAGGCAAGTCTTGCCTCACAAATCTGCTTCACTTTTTTGAAGGAGTTAATAAACATGTGGATAAAGGTGAACCAATAGATGTAGTATACTTGGATTTTCAGAAGGCGTTTGACAAAGTTCCTCATGAGAGGCTTCTAGGAAAAGTAAAGAGTCATGGGATAGGTGGCGATGTCCTTTCGTGGATTGCAAACTGGCTAAAAGACAGGAAACAGAGTAGGATTAAATGGACAATTTTCTCAGTGGAAGGGAGTGGGAAGTGGAGTGCCTCAGGGATCTGTATTGGGACCCTTACTTTTCAATATATTTATAAATGATCTGGAAAGAAATGCGACGAGTGAGAATCAAAATGCAGATAACACAAAATTGTTCAAAGTAGTTAAATCACAAGCAGATTGTGATAAATTGCAGGAAGACCTTGTGAGACTGGAAAATTGGGCATTAAATTTCATCTGCCATTTTGATGTGGATAAGTGCAAGGTGATGTATATTGGGAAAAATAACCCATGCTAAAGTTACACAATGTTAGGTTCCATATTAGCTGCTACAACCCAAGAAAGAGATCTAGGTGTCATAGTGGATAACACATTGAAATCGTCGGTTCAGTGTGCTGCGGCAGTCAAAAAAGCAAACAGAATGTTGGGAATTATTAGAAAAGGAATGGTGAATAAAACGGAAAATGTCATAATACCTCTGTATCGCTCCATGGTGAGACCGCACCTTGAATACTGTGTACAATTCTGGTCGCCGTATCTCAAAAAAGATATAATTGCGATGGAGAAGGTACAGAGAAGGGCTACCAAAATGATAAGGGGAATGGAACAACTCCCCTATGAGGAAAGACTAAAGAGGTTAGGACTTTTCAGCTTGGAGAAGAGACGGCTGAGGGGGGATATGATAGAGGTGTTTAAAATCATGAGAGGTCTAGAACGAGTAGATGTGAATCGGTTATTTACTCTTTCATATAATAGAAAGACTAGGGGGCACTCCATGAAGTTAGCATGTGGCACATTTAAAACTAATCGTAAAAAGTTCTTTTTCACTCAACGCACAATTAAACTCTGGAATTTGTTGCCAAAGCATGTGGTTAGTGCAGTTAGTATAGCTGTGTTTAAAAAAGGATTGGATAAGTTCTTGGAGAAGAAGTCCATTACCTGCTATTAATTAAGTTGACTTAGAAAATAGCCACTGCTATTACTAGCAACGGTAACATGGAATAGACTTAGTTTTTGGGTACTTGCCAGGTTCTTATGGCCTGGATTGGCCTCTGTTGGAAACAGGATGCTGGGCTTGATGGACCCTTGGTCTGACCCAGTATGGCATGTTCTTATGTTCTGTGCACTGCACATCCATGCGATGAGGGCCAGCGAAGGCAGGTTCTGAATAGAGACAACCCCAATATAATCGGAGACTGAACTGAAAGACAGATAAGTAGAGATACCACATTTGTTGTGGCCAGGCTAGTGCTATGAAGATTAACCTTGCCCTTTCCTGAATGGCCTTCTGGAAAGTCCTGTCAATGAGAAAACTTGGCAGGTACACATACAGCAGACCAACACTCCAATCTAGCACAAAAGTATCAGAAGCTGATCTGTAGCTACTCAGATGCAAGGAAAAGAACTTTGAACTTTCAGTTATTCTCTAAGGCAAAATTACCCAGTGACTGAACAAGTTATCTGTGACCCTTTGATCCAATGACCACTCGTCTGATTGAAACACTTCGCTGAGGTGGACTACCAATGTATTCTAGATTCCTGAAAGATAGGTCACTTGAAGATGGGTATTGTGATGCCTGGCCCATGACTAGATTAGGAAAACCTCCTAGCAGGCAGCTGAAGAGCCTGTGCCTCCCTATTTATGTAGAACATGGCCACTTAGCTATCCATCTGGATCAAGATTTTCCCACAGATAAGCAGACTGAATTAGCCATGCTGTCTGGAGCACCCCCTGGCGGCCCGAGGCGGGAATTTCTCTTAGAATGTTCAAAGTTGTGCTATTGCACGCCTATGCGGTCCCTACCCACATGCCTGCCTGCATTGCCTCTGTTTTTCACTTTCCTGCACAGCTAACAGACACAGGTTCTTCTCTCTCCTTGCCTCTCTGGCTTTTGTCTCTTCTTCACCTTGGTGAACCCCAAACAGCACTTTTCAGTGCTATAATGGCTCCGAAGACCCCAGGCTTTAAGTTTTGCCAATGTGGCAAAATTATGTCTGTCACTGACGGGCATAATTATTGCTACTTATGCCTGGGGCCAGACCATGACCAGGCATCCTGCCAGGATTGTGGCAGGATGTCCCCACGGGCTCAGCGGCAGCGGGCCGCAAAGATTGCCAGACTTCAGGAATTAGAGAAGGGTATCTTCGGACTCTTACGCCCCCACCCAGCGCTCCACACAGTCTTCTCCGGACTGGAAGCCCAGAAGACCGGATGGTCACAAATGGTCCTCCTCCCTGGAGCCATCCTTGAGGAAGACCTGGAGACCAAAACTACCGAAAGGGTCTGGAGGCAAGGCCAGTGGGGGAAAAACCCCAAGGCTTAACAGTTTCAGACGCTGCGGAGCAAAGGAAAACTGGTGTCCCTTCGTCGGGTGCATCGAAGGGGTTGACACCGAAGCCAGATGGCCAGCGCAAGCCCAAAGTGCCTAATGCAACGCAGGGGGAAGATCGATGCGTGGCACCCAATGCAAAGGGTCGGCCGATGCACCCAAAGCAAATGTCCACCGCATCGACACAGCGGGCACCGATGCATGCTTCAACTGACACAGTGTCGGCACAGCAGACTCCAAAACATGCAAAGACACACAGTGCAAAGATAAAGGACAATTATCACCACATGGTGCCAATGCATCCAATGCAAAAGTGACATGCATGGCAGGACTCCATCAGGGGAAGTTCCCACATTCAAGGGACCCGCCATTAGCCTTCACCTTCTCCAAATTAGAAGGCTTGGGGTTCTCTGAGGCGGATGTTCCACAAGCTTCTGGATGTTCTTCTTCAACCTCAGACCAGAACAGCAGGAATAGGGAACCGGCAACTGTTCTGAACCAGGAGTCATGGGGTGGAACAGTCCAGGTCTAGGGTTCGTGACATGAGTCACCTCGACCGCTTCAATTTTAAGTCACAGGCTGAAACATCTGACTCTTGTGACAAAAGCTTGGTGGGCTCTCCATCAGCCAAGAAGAGGAAGTCATACTTGTCCACATCCCAAACGCTATAAGGCGCAGCCTCTCAGACAATGTCCCAGATTACAGGAATTCTTCAGATCTTCTTTGACACTTTGGTGGTTACTCAACACCCGAAGTCCTCCTCTAGTCCTGCAGAGAAGAGTTTGGTGCACTCCATACCTGCTTCCCCATCTTGGGAAGCATTGGAGGATGAGAAGCCGATGATACAACTGAGCCTGCCGGCCTCCAAACAAGACCGGGAACTGGTATATTCCTCTCCACCCTCTCCGGGTTCCTCGACAGGTATACGGTCAGATCCCCCGGACGATCCACCTGAACCATCATCACCTCTACAGGATCATTCTTATTCTAGATTTATCAAGATAGTGGGCTCTGTCTTGAAACTGGAGATTAAAAAGATGCCAGATCCTAGGATCAAAGGTCCACAAACTGTTAAAAATGTTTTATGTCCCTGTGGAACCAACAGCCCTCCCTTTGCACTCAGTCCTTGACGGGGTTATGGACAACACATGGGAATCACCATTCACGGCACCTGCCACATCCAGGAAATTGGACGAAGTTCAGGATGCAGATGTCCGCACACTATGATCCAGTCCAGTTGCCACAAGTGGTGGTGGAATGAATGAAGCACACCAGGAAGACCAGGCTGTATTCCAACACCCCTCCGGGCAAGGATGCCCTGTATCTGGATAAATTTGGGAAGAAGGTGTTCCAAGGATCATTGCTAAATGCAAAGATGCAACTGCACCAATTCTATATCACGCAATAACTCTACAAGTGCCTTCAAATTCTGAAGTCCGAAGGAGACCTAGACGTGGGTAATCAGCCTCAACGACAAGGTATAACTGATATGGAGGAACGTTTGCAACATTTACTTCTCACCATCTATGAGGGATTCGAAACACCAGCTCCCACTTCGGCAGCATCCATCACAACCAGAAGAACAGCCTGGCTGAGGGCAAGGACAATTCGTGAGGATGTGCATGACAAACATGTGAACCTTCCATGTAAAGGTGACAGCTTGCTCAGAAACAAACTCATGGCGCCAACAGAGCAGACAGTGGCAAAGCACTACTACCCTACCTATAGGAAACCTTTCTATCCGAGATGCTCATACAAATCATTCTTGTCATACAGACGTCCCCCATCCTAGCAACAGAGGTCTCAACCACAACAAAGTCAATCACGGGGTCAAGGCCGATCCAGCACATGCAAAAATCAGTGCCCAATCCCAGCAGTCTTTTTGAAGCCACCTAGGCCTCAGGTATAGGGAGCCGTTGGCGGCCGCCTAGCATCCTCATCTCCTTTGTGAGGTTGAATCACAGCGGATCGTTGGGTTCTCAACATCGTCCAAAACGGTTACTGCCTAAACTTTCGATCAGTTCCCGCATTTCCACACTCTCCTCACCTTTGAAAGGAAGAGGAGATGCTCCCCTTCTCCAACAGGAAATCCAAACATTGCTTCGTCAACGGGCAATTCAAATGGTGCCAATACATCGACAACTACAGGGATTTTATTCCCAATTCTTCCTCAACCCCAAGAAAAGCAGGGGATTGCGGTCAATTTTAGACCTCTGAGCCCTCAATCGCTTCATTTGGAGGGAGAGATTCAAAATTACTTCTTTCAAAACCATTTTACCTTTTCTACAACACAACGATTGGATGTGCTTGTTAGACTTCAAGGATGCTTATGCACACATAAGAACATTCCATACTGGGTCAGACTAAGGGTCCATCAAGCCCAGCATCCTGTTTCCAACAGTGGCCAATCCAGGCCATAAGAACCTGGCAAGTACCCAAAAATGAAGTCTATTCCATGTTACTGATGCTAGTAATAGCAGTGGCTATTTTCTAAGTCAACTTAATTAATAGCAGGTAATGGACTTCTCCTCCAAGAACTTAACCAATCCTTTTTTAAGCACAGTTATACTAACTGCACTAACCACGTCCTCTGGCAACAAATTCCAGAGTTTAATTGTGCGTTGAGTGAAGAAGAACTTTCTCCGATTAGTTTTAAATGTGCCACCTGCTAACTTCATGGAGTGCCCCCTAGTCTTTCTATTATCCGAAAGAGTAAATAACCGATTCACATCTACCCGTTCTAGACTTCTCACGATTTTAAACATCTCTATCATATCACCCCTCAGCCGTCTCTGCTCCAAGCTGAAAAGGCCTAACCTCTTTAATCTTTCCTCATAGGGGAGCTGTTCCATTCCCCTTATCATTTTGGTAGCCCTTCTCTGTACCTTCTCCATCACAACTATATCTTTTTTGAGATGCGGTGACCAGAATTGTACACAGTATTCAAGGTGTGGTCTCACCTTGAATACTGTGGCATTATGACATTTTCTGTTTTATTCACATGGTACCTTTCTCTGTGCCTCAAGCCAGCGCCTCAATCTTCTGCGCCGTGCTCAACCCCAGATCCAGGAACCCACACCTCATGGTGAGGGGTGCTTTACCAAATTTTTAGGAAAGAGGAGGATAAGAATCTGCCTTGACTTCTTGCATGAGTCCATCAACACCTCGCTCCAAGAAGAGAAATAGCTCTGCTGCTCTACTTTACGCTGTGGTTTCCAGCTGTTACCTGGCAGTGCCTTCCACAGCGACCCTATTTTTAGGCGCAGTACTGCTGCTGCCTCAGGGACATCAGTCGCAGGCATCATGATCCTAGATGGTGATGACAGAATGGGTATCTGTAATGGACATCCAGCAGAGTCCACAAATACAGCCTCAAAATTGCTGACCACAGTCTTCTTAGCCGAGGCCTTTTCCGTACTTCATTTTTTAGAACTGAAAATTTTTGTTGAGAGGATACTGAGGGAATGACAAAAAATCATTAAAAAAAAAAAAAAAAAAAAAGCAATGAAGCAGAATCAGTCAAAAACAAAATCTGAGAAAGACTGGGACCATGTCCATATTGATAGCTAGGTCTGAGTCAGTGCCGTCGGATGATTCATGCTGCCTGTCAACGGAGAAACCCCTTATTCAATTTAATAACTACTATACAAGATGTCCGATTTGGCACTGTAAGGTTGAAATAAAGACAGTTAGCTTTCCTAATTGTTTAAAAATAAATCTCACATGCGAACCCAGAGTCATGAATAAGAACTTTTGGTCATTGTGAAGCAGCTTTGCATAAAATCATCTTATGTTTATGAGTCCATTTTAGATTTTTATGCACCCAGACCTCAGAAAATCTCAATTTTTGTTCTGAGATCTTCACACTGCAGGAATAAAATATAAGATGTAGTATCAATATCCAAACAGATTTTCATAAGTGTTGAAAGCAGTCTCAGGGCTGCAGATAGCAATCTAAGAATAGGCAGCTCTCTGAGCAGATCTCAAGAAATGACACCTGACCATTAAAACATAATAATAGCTTTGAGAAAGGACTTATTATAGCACAACTTTGATTTTCCTTTGTAAATCCTTCAGAGAATTTTTAGGTTCTCATGTGTTTCTCCTTCCAAGAGGTCAATCCTCCTCCACCACCACCCCCATGGCATTCTGGGGCTGCCTGTGGCAAATGGTGCCAGATATTCAGTGTCCGTTGACTAGGAAGAGTAATTAAAGAATGCATTCAGGGGATATTCAGAGAAGACCAATATCTAATCCGCAGTTTAGCAGAAAGGATTTGGGATGCATCCTAGGCATCGGTCATCCACCTTGCAGAGCCCTCGGCCATAAATGCGTTCATATCTGACATTTCAAGCCTCCCTGCTTTCTATCAATCACCTGCCTACAGGAAGAAAAAGTCCGATATTAATACCTTCTATTCCCCACAGAAACCCATGAGAGCCAGGCTAGGTAGCCTTCTTACTTCTACTCTTTCATGTTAGATTCGAGTAGAAAACGGGAAAAAAATGTAAAGCTCAAGGATCTGACAAGGACCCATTTTAGGAGACAGTGCCACCGTCATCACCAGAGATTTTAGCATGTTCCTTGGTGCATACCTACACATTATCTGAGTAAGCAAGCACCTCCGCATCACGCGCGTTTCATTAATACACAGACACACACACCCTGTATTCTTGTACCCAGATTCCCGCACTCGCCCAACTAATCTTACAAGAAAAAAAGACATGACACCTATTACTGATTTGTTGAAAAAGCAAATAATTGGTTTTAATCTCCCTTTTGGGGGAAATGCTAGTGCACCTCCACCTAAGTCCTCCCTCCAGAGGAACACTATGTTTTGGTGAGTCTGTAAAAGAAACAAACTCAAAATTAGAGAATATACGGCACAAGCACAATATAAGCAAGGAAACAGAAGAGTAAGAAATGACACAGCGCAGACATTTCCAACGTTAGAAAGGTTCGTCTCTTCCACTTCAAAGGGTAGCATAGACGCATCCGCAGACGGTAAATCTGCGCTGGAGGTCTCAGGCGCTTTCCAGAGGCAGCTGCGTGACCTGAACACGCAAAGAAAAACATAGGTAGTGAGAAGAAAGTAATACACAAAGTACTATGTAAAATCACAGAATAAAAATGGATAAATATAACAAAGGATAGAAGAGGTTGAATCAGCAAGATAAACTTCCCTCACTGCACAAAGAAGCAGCGAATGCCATTCCTTTCTGCACCCACACAAAACTGAAGATGTGACAAAGAATACATGAACAACAAAAACTAAGCACACAAAGACGAGCAACTTCCATAAAGCTGGAAGTGCGTAAAACACCACAATGAAGATGTGACAGAGAATGCATGAACAACAAAAACTAAGCACACAAAGACATCAACTTCCGTAAAGCTGGAAGTGTGTAAAACACAAAAATGAAGATGTGATAGAGAATGCATGAACAACAAAAACTAAGCACACAAAGACATCAACTTCCGTAAAGCTGGAAGTGCGTAAAACACAAAACTGAAGATGTGACAGAGAATACATGAACAACAAAAACTAAGCACACAAAGACGAGCAACATCCGTAAAGCTGGAAGTGCATAAAACACCACAATGAAGATGTGACAGAGAATACATGAACAAAAACTAAGCACACAAAGACGAGCAACATCCGTAAAGCTGGAAGTGTGTAAAAGACAAAACTGAAGATGTGACAGAGAATACATGAACAACAAAAACTAAGCACACAAAGACATCAACTTCCGTAAAGCTGGAAGTGTGTAAAACACAAAAACTACCCCATAACAGCACACCTGCCACCACAGGAAATTACACTTTTCACCTCACACACACAGCAGCATTGGACAGGGAGTTTACCATTCAAGAGCCACCACAGCTGCTCTTCCAGGCCCTCATACCCCGCATACCCTCCAGGAGGAATTGGGGAACCTGCAATTCAACAAGCTGGTCCTTCCAGCAGCCAGGAAGGCAGGTGCCCCTCTGTGACCCCCCCTGACCCAAAGACAGACGGTGATGGAGAAAAGCCTAAGAGGATACTAACAGTGACCAAAGTACAAAGAGTGCTAATCTAGTAATAATCCTGCTTACCCTGGCAGCACACACTGAGCCCTTCACCAGCGCGTAGGAAGCCCGTCTTCCTCACACACACACAGCGACAGGAAATAACACCAGCAGATCCTAACAGATCAGCAGAGGGGAGCCGTCTTCAGCTGAAGTCGCAACTTTTCACCACAATTGTTTGGCTCTTAGCGTGATCGTGATTTTATAGTGTGCAGCATATCAGGAGCAAACTAAAAGGCCCGCGTCTGTCTGCGCTTCCAGGGCTCAGCTCTTCTCTCACAACAAGCAGCAGCCTTTAAATAAAGGAGGACCAAGAGGAGTGAGTAGGCTGCAGATGTGTGTCAGTCTCTTTGTACACGGCCTGGTCACGTACATCTCTATCCCTGTACAAAGCAGAGGAAGTGGAGGGTGAGCAGCGCCTCCTGGTGGACAGGGAGGGCCATGTCACAGGATCTCTGCTGTGTTATTATTACAAGGCAGCTGTGGAAGAAATGCTGCCCTTGTGATTTACAGATCAGGCTGCACTCTACACTGGCTCTGCCCTGCTTTTCCTCTTACTCACCTGCATGTGACTGAAAAGTAATGTTCACAACACGAAGCCAGCACTTCACTTCTTATGGAACAATCCTTCGGCAATCTCCACTTCCAAGCACAGCCAACGTCATCTCAGGGCTCTGACCTGATCCACGTTTCGCCTCTCCGGGCTGCCTCAGGGAGATTTATTCTGAGATAACACCACCACCACGTGAGTTAGGGAAAACCTGAGATAATGAGAGTGTGTAATAATGTGTGGTATCTGGCCCCATCCAGCCAGTGGGAAGCACGGACTGGCCTCCACACGAAGCTTGCGCTGCTGGGCTCAAACAGTTAACGGTTTACTACATAATTAAAAAAAGAAAGCCTGCATGCTTATTACAAGCTGAAAAGCAGTGTGGAAAAATGAGGTTTCTTACCTGCTAATTTTAATTCCTTGAGAATTATTAGACTGGTCCAGCACACAGGGGGTTTTGCCTCCCTCCCAGCAGATGGAGAAAGAGAAGATTCGGATTCGCTGACGTCACCCTTTTAGGTCTCAGTGAAGCCTGCAGCATTGCAATATAACTTTATGAAAGCAATAAGCAGAGTAACAACGTGGACCTTTAACTCATAAAACCTGAAATACCTGGAAGAGAACGTGTATCCCGTAAATTGCTGGCTAAAAGCAGGTAGGATCCTGGGCAGAAAATGATCAGCTAAGAAGCATAGGGTAATGTTTCCTTCTCTCATGCATGAGATATACCCAAGCTTGTATTAAAATAGGGAAGGAGTCAGACAAGAGCATAGCCCCAGAGGAGGCCGACTCCAGAGCCTGTACATTCAACCGGTAATGTTTGGAGAAAGTATGCAAAGACATTTAAGTGATTGTCTGTAAAACAGGAATGGCACCTATAGCCCTTCAGGAACCAACAGGCCTTTCATTTCAAAGCTGAACTTAAAGCCTCTTTAATCCATATGGCAATAAGAACATAAGAAGAACATAGGAAGATGCCATACTGGGTCAGACCAAGGGTCCATCAAGCCCAGCATCCTGTGTCCAACAGTGGCCAATCCAGGCCATAAGAACCTGGCAATTACCCAAACACTAACTCTATTCCATGTAACCATTGCTAATGGCAGTGGCTATTCTCTAAGTCAGGGGTCAGGAACCTTTTTGGCTGAGAGAGCCATAAACGCCACATATTTTTAAATGTAATTCCATGAGAGCCATACAATATGTTTAAAACTAAATACAATGTGTGCATTTTATGTAAGATCACACTTTTAAAGTACAATAAGTCTCTGAAAATATTACACCAGGCCTTAAGACACCAATACATCTCTCCTATTAGGAAAATGGACCAAGTCAGGCTGCTATAGAGTCCTACACAGAAACTACACGCCAGCAGAAAACCTCACCTGAATCATGTGCTGTCCCTCACCTAACATAGAATAAAGAGACCAAAACGCATAACTAGAAGCCTGCAGAAAAAACTGAACTGGAAACTGCAACAAGCCAGAGTCTCTGTATGCAGTGCAACAAAGGAAAAAAGAAACATCACCCAGCCTTATAAAACAAATCAAGAAATATAAAATCATCAGCAGTAAAACTGTACTAACAAAAAGAACATATTTCGAAACAGCTGATGAGTGGAATATCCAATAATTAAACTCATATAAAACATTTCCAGATACCAACAAAATATTTCAAAATAGCAGACACAAAGACCCAGTAATGAAAAATAATAAGGATACAAAAATTTTTTTGCTCTGCATACCTGGGAACGTTTGATATCCAGGTGTCCTGAGATTGTTCTGAATTAGCAGGAGGCGGGGTGGTTTGCTTGGAACTTTCTCCTCTCTCAGTCACACACCAGCGCTCTCTCTCACACTGGCTCTCAATGACACACATGCTCTCAGTACTCACATATACACATGTTTTTTCTCTCTCACTTATATAGGCTCTTAATTACACATTTACACACATGCTGTCTATCTTTTCACGCTTACACACACACACAGGCTTTCACTCACATAAATACCTGCTGTCTTTTTCTCTCACACACAGACTCTCATTCACATGCTTACAAATATGTCCTCTCTTTCTCATTTACACACAGGCTCTCAATCACATTCTCACATGCTCCATCACCTAAACCAGCTCTCAATCACACACAGACACACATGATCTCTCTCTTACTTATACACACAGGCTCTTAATCATACATACACATGATTTCTCTCACACACAAAGGATCTCAATCATACACACATACTCTTTCACACAAACAGGTTTTCAATCACAAACTTACACATACAGGTTCCCAATGGTAAACTTACATTCATGCTCTCTCTCTCACAGGCAGGCTCTCAATCACAGACATACTCTCTTTCACATATACAGGCTCTCAATCATTCACATACATGCTGCTCACTCACTCACACACACACAGGATCTCAAACACACATGCTTGCTCGCTCATTCACTCTCTCTCTCCCCCACCCCCACCCCGGGAACTCGCGGCAGCAGCAGCCTCCTCCCAACGCTAACCTCCTTCATTTTCAGCCCTCGCGGAGGCGGAGTCCCATCGGCCGCGGTTGAAGCTCTTCATTTTCCTCCGAGCCGCGCTGCAGTCTTCTTTTCGTCGCGCAGGCACCCGATGCTCACCACTTCCTCTTCCGGGCCGCGGGGGGGCAGGAAGAAGAGAGCACGCTGGTGCCGCTGACTCCAGCTGTCCTGTCGCGTTCCGCCCAGGCTGACAGCATTTTAAGCCCGGGCGGAGGAGGACCGGGGAGCAGCTGGGTCAGCGGGGGACTGGAAAGTGTGGCGACACTTGTCTGTGAGCCAGATGCAGCCCTCAAAAGAGCCATATCTGGCTCGCGAGCCATGGGTTCCCGACCCCTGCTCTAAGTGAACTTAATAGCAGGTAATGGACTTCTCCAAGAACTTATCCAATCCTTTTTTAAACACAGCTATACTAACTGAACTAACCACATCCTCTGGCTACAAATTCCAGAGTTTAATTGTGCGTTGAGTAAAAAAGAACTTTCTCCGATTAGTTTTAAATGTGCCCCATGCTAACTTCATGGATGCTTTTCTTTTTTTTTGTAACGTATCTTTATTCAAAGATTCCCAGAATTCACAACGGTGAACACCTTAATGGTAACAACAATGAATACATAAGAATGGGGGAGGGGAGGGGGGGGGAAAACTTAGCAGTGTCCAGTTAAAATAAAACAATTTCTGGAGCCTCACCCTGTAGCACCCTGATAAGGGTTTTCCTTTTTTATCCCCCTCCCAACCCACACATTCACCTAGACGCATAATCCAAACAACGTACCCAACACCTCGTTCACACACCAGGACACTATCCCAGAGGTGCAAAGAGAAAATAAGAGCAAGGAGCCCCTCAACCAACCTTCAGTACCTTTATCCCACAACTGAAAGTACCCAGGGTAAGAAAGCCAGCACGTCCAATGCTGCCATCCCTTAGCATGGAGTCGTTCCTCACGAACCCAATTCCACCGCACCTCCTCCTGCACCAGCAGCAAGGCGACCGACAAAAGCCTCATCCCCCACCCCCACGAGGATTATTCATTACATCCCCAACCAAGGCACTGAGCAACCCATCAAACTCTCAATATAATCACTAACCTTGCCCCAAAAAGCTTGCATTGTGTGACGACACATGAATTCCCAACATGCACATTACGTTTTACACACAAATCCATATCCCAAAGGTGCATTTTGGCCCCTAGCACCCTAGTAATATATGCCCGATGTAGTAATTTCAGTTGTGTTTTCCTCATATTAGCAGAGAACAAATGTTTATATAGCAAGGACAAAGCAAAATGCACGCCACTATCATCCACTTCCACACCTAGAACATCACTCCGCAGCCTTGCCAGCTTAAGATCGTGCGGCTCTGGCAATTGAGCTTTCAGATGATCCACCCATACTCTGATTTTATTACGTTTGCAATAGATGCTTTAGAGAGGCCACATCTCCTCTCCTCTGACCACAAAAAACACACAAATGTGATCTAACCTTCTGAAAGAATTTGTCTCCTTCAAATATCTGCACAAAGTCCTTCTCACATCCAAGCAATGCAAACTCCTAAACTCTCCTGAAAAATCACCTCTCAAAACACAAGAGTTTGACAGACGTCATGTATCAGAATAACAAATTCACCCACAAAGGGTGAAAATGAATCTTCAGGATCCCAGTCCAAGCCCAGTTTTATCTGGTCCCCTTCCTCCCAAGGTTTAGATCCAACTCTCTTGACCAGCAAGAAAACTGGAGGTGCAGTATAACCAGCTCTGGCTACAGCCTTGCCTGTTTGGGAATCCAAAATGGCCGCTGTCAGCATCTTACATGGCTCCTCTCTCCCAGAGGGTCCCGACTCTGCCGTGGAAGTTTCCATCTCCTGACAAGCCAACTGACAATGGAGACTTCCCCACTGCGTACCTAAATGACTTCCCCTGTAAACAGTCCCCGTACACAAACGAAAGAATTCCCACGTTAACCCCCCTACAGCACTCCCCATGCCCCATGGGAGACAGCAGTGCGGAGACCCAACAATAATATTAACCTACTGCAATTACTCTTTATTTTATTTATCAAATTCATATTCCATTGATCCACAGATCTTAGTGGATTACAGAATTATATAGACAGTTTATTAAAACACATAAAACAAAAAAATACAAAATCACAGGGGATAAAAGGAGTATCACCCGACATGCTGAACCCCTCTTTTCTCAGCAGCTGACAGACACTAATTTTTTATTAACTTTATAAACTAAGCAATGAAATAAGATACTTCCTTTTGAGGAGGTCTAACTGCTGACTTTAATCTAATGAAGCAAGCATCCTCGCTAGGTACAAGTCTCAACTCCGAGGCAAGGAAGGAGAAGGAGCCAGAGCCTCCGCTGTAAAGGAAAGAAAAAGACCAGGAACAAGCTGGAAAAAGAGCCTCCGACCCCGCCCCAGGAGAAAGAATGCTGTAAAGGTTAACCTCCTAGGAGCCTTCCAGGTTTCAGGATCCATTTCCTGGAGACAAATACTGAAGTGCTGCAAGCTTCACATCAGAATCTTCTCTGTCTCCATCTGCTGGTTGGGGGGAAAACCTATGCGAGCTGCACTGGTCTGATAGTCCGGAGCTGCTGTGACCAACATAAACCAGACAAGGTACGGCACTTAAAACCACCACTAACACAGTTCCTCTCATGCATCTGCTGGCGGGAGGCGAGACCTGATGCAAACGTGTATTCGGTGTTTCGGTATAACCAGGGGTTTCTTTAATGTCTCTGCTGCCTCGACCCTAAGGGTTTTTTTTTTGTTTTTTTTTAAGTAGTCGTAACGTGTCTGTCTGTTATAACTTTTGCTCTTAAAAGATCATTTCAAGACAGACGGCAGGCTCCCCTAGGGTGTACGGTACTAAACTATAGTGCTGTATACACATTCTCAAGAGCAGGAAATAACTTTTTAATAAAATGAAGTTGAGAAAGTGATTTTTCTCCCAGTGATCCCTGGGTGCTGCCCTCCCAGCTTGTTGATTCCTGAAGCAGCTGAACAGGAGTCTGGGTGGCAGCAAGGAAAGGAGAGGGTTTAGCGTACTATATCCGTGCACTCTCTCAGCCAGTAGCATTTCTGGGTCGGCTCGCTTGAGTAGTCCTTGCCGTCAACGTAATAAATGAGTGCAACTAACAGTTGGCAAGACTGGATGCGCCCACAGGTGCACAACGAGGAAGGAAAACTGACAAAGTGGCGAGGAGAGAAGCAGGAATCGTTCCTGCCTCACCAGGCAAACTGGTGAAACGTGACATGCCCATTAGTGGTCAACACCGGTTCGCCCATGGGAGGTTTTGTGCCCAGGCGCTGTGGGACATGCTCGGTAAGGAACACGACGTGCAGGTCCCGTTTGGGTCGAGTGCCCAGTCACTCAGTAACTCTACTGGCAAAGCATCACACAGAGCATAAGAGCGAGCGCGTGGTTTACAGCAACGTAAATGAAAGCATCGGCGTGGCTTTCTATGCAAAGGAAGCTGAGATATGCATTGCCTTGTGCCGTGCCACTGCCAGCCCAGGACCAGCAAGTCATCGGGATTCTGGGAAACCACGGGCACGAATGAGAGCAAACAAAATCCCCTACTGCATGGGATCTAAGGAGATTTTTAGCCGAATATTATGCTTCGTCTGCTGCAAAGCATTCATAAATTAAGTTTACTTCACAGACGCCAAAAATTTTAACAACTATGTCGCTGGTTAGATACGGCAATGATAACGTCTGCAGCCCTAAGAAAGCTCTCTCTTTCCCTCTGTGCCACAAAGATTCAAAGCCACTTCATTCCCTTGCCAGGAAGTATTGCAAATGCAAACAAGATTACACACGAGCCCAAAAATATTATCGTAAAATGTCTGGCAGCAAACTGAGAACTTTTCCTCTTTAACCTGCTGCCACGTGGGCGAGCTGGGTTTGATGCCAAGTCCCCAGGCGTGAGGAGGCAGCCCCAGCCGTGGCACAACTGTAAGGACGGCGGGGGAAGCGATCAAGGTTCATGGCACGAGGAGGCCGTTCCCATTGCACCAGAAAGAGGAAGCTTCCGCCCCGCCCCTCCCCCCACGAAAAAAAAGAAATCTAATAAAAATAAATTTTTCTAAAATACCAGCATCAGCAGCCAAGCAAGGGCTGGGAAGAAGATTATGGGAGAAAAGATCGTAGATGCGCAGTTCTGAAAAGCAGCCACCCACCCTTTCAGCCTAAGAGAGGCAGAGGCAGGGCTGGGCAGGTCTAGTATGGATTCAGATATTAATCAATCTGAAAAGCAGCCCAACCCAATCGTCACACGCTTAGCATTAAAACTACTCCGAGCAGGGAACAAGATTCAGACAAGCAAAATACATATGGGACAAATATTACAAAAAATGAAAATCCCAGAACTAAGACATGCACAGCCGGCTCTCCCTGAAAAAAATAAAAGAACAAGCAAAAGTAAAATGACCATCACATAAAAGCCAATTAAAGAACTGCCGGGCCGATGTAGTACAGTGCGCTCCGACGGAGCACTCTTAGCTGGCATTTCGACGCGCTAGCTTTACCCCTTATTCAGTAACGGGTAATAGCGCGTCCAAAACACGCGCCCAACCCCCCCCCGAACCTAACAGCGCCCGCAACATGCAAATGCACGTCGATGGCCCTATTAGGTATTCCCACGCGATTCAGAAAGGAAAATGTGCAGCCAAGCCGCACACTTTACTCTCAGAAACTAGCGCCGACCCAAAGGTAGGCGTTAATTTCTGCCGGCGCCGGGGAAGCGCACAGAAAAGCGGTAAAACTGCTTTTCTGTGCGCCCTCCGACTTAATATCATGGCGATATCCCGAAAGTTAAAAAAAGTTAAATATATATATATTTTTTTTTAAATGGGCCCGCGGCTGTCGGGCCGAAAACCGGACGCTCAATTTTGCCGGCGTCCGTTTTCCGAACCCGTGGCTGTCACCGGGCTCGAGGACAGACGCCGGCAAAATTGAGCATCGGCTGTCAAACCCGCTGACAGCCGCCGCTGCTCTCAAAAAAGAGGCGCTAGGGACGCGCTAGTGTCCCTAGCGCCTCTTTTTACTGCCGGCCCTAATTTTAATAGATTAAAATACTGAATCGCGCACACAGGAGAGTGGGAGAGCAGGCGCTCGCCCACTCTCCTGTGATTTTACTTTATCGGCCCGTTTGGGTTGATGAATTTAAGATCTCTTCAAGCCCTGGCTTTTCCCTGCAGAGCAGCAGCCCAGCGCCACTCTTACTCTCTGATTTGTGCTGCTGGCGGTTTCCCTCGGGTGCTGTACCTCACAAGTCTGTGCTGCTGCGGGTGGCGGGAGAGCGTTCGGGCTACGTTTCAGCACCGCTCTGCATTTCTGTCTCTTACTCTCTGATTTGTGCTGCTGGCGGTTTCCCACGGGTGCTGTACCTCACGTCTGTGCTGCTGCGGGTGGCGGGAGAGCGTTCGGGCTACGTTTCGGCACCGCTCTGCATCTCTGCTCTCTTACTCTCTGGTTTCTGCTGCTGGCGGGTTCCCACGGGTGCTGTACCTCACAAGTCTGTGCTGCTGCGGGTGGCGGGAGAGCGTTCGGGCTACGTTTCAGCACCGCTCTGCATTTCTGTCTCTTACTCTCTGGTTTGTGCTGCTGGCGGTTTCCCACGGGTGCTGTACCTCACAAGTCTGTGTCTGCTGCGGGTGGCGGGAGAGCGTTCGGGCTACGTTTCAGCACCGCTCTGCATCTCTGCTCTCTTACTCTCTGGTTTGTGCTGCTGGCGGTTTCCCACGGGTGCTGTACCTCACAAGTCTGTGCTGCTGCGGGTGGCGGGAGAGCGTTCGGGGCTACGTTTCAGCACCGCTCTGCATCTCTGCTCTCTTACTCTCTGGTTTGTGCTGCTGGCGGTTTCCCACGGGTGCTGTACCTCACAAGTCTGTGCTGCTGTGGGTGGCGGGAGAGCGTTCGGGCTACGTTTCAGCACCGCTCTGCATTTCTGTCTCTTACTCTCTGGTTTGTGCTGCTGGCGGTTTCCCACGGGTGCTGTACCTCACAAGTCTGTGCTGCTGCGGGTGGCGGGAGAGCGTTCGGGCTACGTTTCAGCACCGCTCTGCATTTCTGCTCTCTTACTCTCTGGTTTGTGCTGCTGGCGGTTTCCCACGGGTGCTGTACCTCACAAGTCTGTGCTGCTGCGGGTGGCGGGAGAGCGTTCGGGCTACGTTTCAGCACCGCTCTGCATCTCTGCTCTCTTACTCTCTGATTTGTGCTGCTGGCGGTTTCCCACGGGTGCTGTACCTCACAAGTCTGTGTCTGCTGCGGGTGGCGGGAGAGCGTTCGGGCTACGTTTCAGCACCGCTCTGCATTTCTGTCTCTTACTCTCTGGTTTGTGCTGCTGGCGGTTTCCCTCGGGTGCTGTACCTCACAAGTCTGTGCTGCTGCGGGTGGCGGGAGAGCGTTCGGGCTACGTTTCAGCACCGCTCTGCATTTCTGCTCTCTTACTCTCTGGTTTGTGCTGCTGGCGGTTTCCCACGGGTGCTGTACCTCACAAGTCTGTGCTGCTGCGGGTGGCGGGAGAGCGTTCGGGCTACGTTTCAGCACCGCCCTGCATTTCTGCTCTCTTACTCTCTGGTTTGTGCTGCTGGTGGTTTCCCACGGGTGCTGTACCTCACAAGTCTGTGTCTGCTGCGGGTGGCGGGAGAGCGTTCGGGCTACGTTTCAGCACCGCTCTGCATTTCTGCTCTCTAACCCAGGGGTGGGCACCTCTGGTCTTCAGGATCCACAAATCTGTGCGTGACTTTCAGAATATTCACCCTGTATTTATTTACATATACTTACTGCATCTGATTCTCAGGAAAAGTTTAAAATCATAGTTCTCCCTGCACATATTGGTAGGCAATGGGAAAACATTCTGTACACACACGTGCCATACACATCAATCCGCATTTCCCAGCAAGTTTCATACTAAACCCATCACACTGCATATTCTAGGACTGTTCACCTAGCAAGGTTTTTGCTACCCATTCAGAAAGCTGTTTTACAGCTCCCACCTGTGGTCAGCTGTCACTATAAAGGGACAGAATGTTGGGAATTATTAGAAAGGGAATGGTGAATAAAACGGAAAATGTCATAATGCCTCTGTATCGCTCCATGGTGAGACCGCACCTTGAGTACTGTGTACAATTCTGGTCGTCGCATCTCAAAAAAGATATAATTGTGATGGAGAAGGTACAGAGAAGGGCTACCAAAATGATAAAGGGCATTGAATGGCTCCCCTATGAGGAAAGACTAAAGAGGTTAGGACTTTTCAGCTTGGAGAAGAGACGACTGAGGGGGGATATGATAGAGGTGTTTAAAATCATGAGAGGTCTAGAACGGGTAGATGTGAATCGGTTATTTACACTTTCGGATAGTAGAAAGACTAGGGGGCACTCCATGAAGTTAGCATGCGGCACATTTAAAACTAATCAGAGAAAGTTCTTTTTTACTCAACGCACAATTAAACTCTGGAATTTGTTGCCAGAGGATGTGGTTAGTGCAGTTAGTATAGCTGTGTTTAAAAAAGGATTGGATAAGTTCTTGGAGGAGAAGTCCATTACCTGCTATTAAGTTCACTTAGAGAATAGCCACTGCCATTAGCAATGGTTACATGGAATAGACTTAGTTTTTGGGTACTTGCCAGGTTCTTATGGCCTGGATTGGCCACTGTTGGAAACAGGATGCTGGGCTTGATGGACTCTTGGTCCGACCCAGTATGGCATTTTCTTATGTTCTTATGTTCTTATGACATGAAACTAGATTTCCCCAATTCCCTGTACAAAATTAGAATTAAAAAAATATATAGATATCAGCACAGGAAATGTGAAGGGATTTCAGTGGGAGAAAAGCTTTTAAGTGCCTGAAAATGCTGCGGCCTTTATTATCTCGCTGTGGTCCTGATGTGGTAGGATGTAACCGTGATATTCTGGGACTGTGTACCAGTCCATGCGGTGGGAAGGTCGGGTGCCCAGCAAGATGCTGAATGTCACTTTGCACAGCTCTGCATCACCGACTATAAAACATCCTATGTGCTTCAGGAGTTACCAGGAGCCGCGGGGTCAGTGCGTCCCTGGGGCCTAGCACTGAGACTGCACGCCCAGCACCCAGCACCCATAAACCACAGCAGCAGTCTCTGCCAGGCACAAAAATCAACAGATGGAGAGTGAGAGGCATAACGATATCAGCAAAACAGATCTAAAGCTTTGAAAATGAGAGAGAGAGATTTTTATCAATGGCCATTCATCCACTTACAAACTTGGAAAAAAAACCACAGATCATAAACATTTGTAGTATTAGGGAAAATAACACAAAATAAACTATGGAGCTGCCATGCAATGCTAGCAGATATTAATAAAGAAACCAGTGGCAGCAGCACGGGCGGGCGCTCCCAGGCAGAGAGAGAGAGCGAGCAGCTCCCCGCCTGCCTTATCTATGCACATTCCACAGGAATCCAATTTCCTTGCATTACCTCTGCCCAGGTCAGGGATGAATGGCTGTCAAATTCCCAGAGGAATAAAGAGAGCGAGAGAGAGAGAGAGAGAGAGAGAGCCAGAAAAAAAAAAAAAAAAAAAAAAAGCTTTTCTTCCTGCAGCAGCAAATTCCAATTCACCCGGCACATGGCTAATCTACATATGTGAAGGTCAGAGAGGTGAGGGCTGGGGCCCGCTCATGTGCAAGGGGCTGGCTTCAATGTCCTGGCTCCCTGCCCGAGCTGGCGGAAAAGCAACAGACAGCTCCTGGCAGCAGCCAAGGGGAAAAAATGGTAAGAATAAATGTGATCACGTGGCTGCCTGCACACAAATTAATATGCTGCATGTGTGAAACTTTTACTGACAGCATCAGAACAACTTGCAGGGTGCACTGCTTGCCTCAGCCAGACCAGGGAAAGAGTCAGCGTTTAGCCATTATTAGAACAACCAAGCAAGGGGCTACCTGGGCCTTAAAACTCCTAAAATAAGGCAGCCACACAGCTCTGAGATACGGCCAGCTACCACCCCGAAAGCCAACTGAAATCTGTTTTTACCACCAATTGTTTTACTCTCACATTCTAGCACTGCAAATTCCAGTAGCCACGAAAAAAAAAAAAACAAGCCAGATTTGAATCAGGCTTAATGTGTTAATCGGGCACCATCGCCTACATGACACAGGCCCAGCAACGCCAAAAACCACACTCCTGGTAGACTTCCAGGCTCTGCAAACTGCAAAGCCAGAGCCATTGGACTCTGGATTGTGACCCAGTACACTTGTAAGCTAAAGGCAACTCCCTTCCACCTTGCATAGAAGTTGCCTGTCTGTAGAACACAGCAATACGTTTACTAAAACCCTTTATGTGAAGGAGCATCCTCTGAGGAATTAGCATCCTAGAGCTGACGACACAACAATACACAATGTCCTAGGAAACATTATATACATGCATGAATGCATAAGCACACACACACACACAGATATATACACACACACAGAGATATATACACACATACACACAGAGATATATACACACACATACACACAGATATATACACACACACATACACACATATACACACACATACACATATATACACACACACACAGATATATACACACACACAGAGATATATACACACATACACACAGAGATATATACACACATACACACAGAGATATATACACACATACACACACACACACACACATACACAGCACCAAATCTCAATAAACCCTTGCACTATTCCACATATGCACATGTATATCTCATTAAAGAACTTCTTCTGTTAGTTATAAAGCAAATCCTCATCTTTTCAAGAGAGACTAGCTGCAGCCATGCCAGAATCTGCTTCTAGTACTGTGCCAGCCTCCCGATTTCTAGGCTGGCAAATGTGTGGAAGCAGCCAGGGAGAGAAATGTAAGTCATGACCCCATTCCAGACCCCCAGGCACATGTCCCCAGCAACACGTTTCCAGGATGGCTGCACTGCTCAAACCCCCTACTGCACCACTTCCAGAGGCTCAGACTGAACCCACTTACAAATAAGCTGGAGAAAGTCTGTTTGTAGATTTTATTCGCTAAGAAGCAGCCCCCTGGACACAAGCCCGACTCTCACAGCTGCATGCACTATGATCTGCAGCTTCCCACACGTAACATTAAAAGTTTAGACCTTTGCAACATTTTCAGGGAAACCACAGCAGGCTAGAGGCCCTTCAGTCTCAGAAACATTAGGCAGGGGGGTTATTTGTTTGGCTTGCATTTCTGTAGTATCCCCCTGTTCCTCTGCTCAGAAGCAGCCCCACAAACCTTTACTGGCAATGACCTGTCCCCGAGCCCCAGCCCTGGCCAGCAGCAAGCCTGAGCCGGGAGCCAGTGACCAGGGCTGTGCTCGCGTGGCATCACCCAGCCCTGGAGGACTCAGAGAGCAGCACAGCCCAGGCATCAGACCTAGGGGCACAGCCCCTCAACATGAAACATCTTCCACAAAAGCTGACAGCCATGTGAGCAGCAGAGACAGGAAACGCTCCCAGAAGCAGAGGCAATGCTCAGCGGGCAGCACGGGCGCAGTCATCACACACACACACTACTACGCCTTTGTAAGAAACATGCTGAACGCTCGACGGGCACCATAAGCAAACGATGCACATGCAAGCAATGCTCAGCGGGAGGCACGGGTGCAGTCACCACACACACACACTACTACGCCTTTGTAAGAAACACGCTGAACGCTCGACGGGCACCATAAGCAAACGATGCACATGCAAGCAATGCTCAGCGGGCAGCACGGGTGCAGTCATCACACACACACGCTACTACGCCTTTGTAAGAAACACGCTGAACGCTCGACGGGCACCATAAGCAAACGATGCACATGCAAGCAATGCTCAGCGGGCAGCACGGGTGCAGTCACCACACACACACGCTACTACGCCTTTGTAAGAAACACGCTGAACGCTCGACGGGCACCATAAGCAAACAATGCACATGCAAGCAATGCTCAGCGGGCAGCACGGGTGCAGTCATCACACACACACGCTACTACGCCTTTGTAAGAAACACGCTGAACGCTCGACGGGCACCATAAGCAAACGATGCACATGCAAGCAATGCTCAGCGGGCAGCACGGGTGCAGTCATCACACACACACGCTACTACGCCTTTGTAAGAAACACGCTGAACGCTCGACGGGCACCATAAGCAAACGATACACATGCAAGCAATGCTCAGCGGGCAGCACGGGTGCAGTCACCACACACACACGCTACTACGCCTTTGTAAGAAACACGCTGAACGCTCGACGGGCACCATAAGCAAACGATGCCCATGCAAGCAATGCTCAGCGGGCAGCACGGGTGCAGTCATCACACACACACGCTACTACGCCTTTGTAAGAAACACGCTGAACGCTCGACGGGCACCATAAGCAAACGATGCCCATGCAAGCAATGCTCAGCGGGCAGCACGGGTGCAGTCACCACACACACACGCTACTACGCCTTTGTAAGAAACACGCTGAACGCTCGACGGGCACCATAAGCAAACGATGCACATGCAAGCAATGCTCAGCGGGTAGCACGGGTGCAGTCATCACACACACACGCTACTACGCCTTTGTAAGAAACACGCTGAACGCTCGACGTGCACCATAAGCAAACGATGCACATGCAAGCAATGCTCAGCGGGCAGCACGGGTGCAGTCATCACACACACACGCTACTACGCCTTTGTAAGAAACACGCTGAACGCTCGACGGGCACCATAAGCAAACGATGCACATGCAAGCAATGCTCAGCGGGCAGTACGGGTGCAGTCATCACACACACACGCTACTACGCCTTTGTAAGAAACACGCTGAACGCTCGACGGGCACCATAAGCAAACGATGCACATGCAAGCAATGCTCAGCGGGCAGCACGGGTGCAGTCATCACACACACACGCTACTACGCCTTTGTAAGAAACACGCTGAACGCTCGACGGGCACCATAAGCAAACGATACACATGCAAGCAATGCTCAGCGGGCAGCACGGGTGCAGTCACCACACACACACGCTACTACGCCTTTGTAAGAAACACGCTGAACGCTCGGGCACCATAAGCAAACGATGCCCATGCAAGCAATGCTCAGCGGGCAGCACGGGTGCAGTCACCACACACACACGCTACTACGCCTTTGTAAGAAACACGCTGAACGCTCGACGGGCACCATAAGCAAACGATGCCCATGCAAGCAATGCTCTCCGGGCAGCACGGGTGCACTCACCACACACACACGCTACTACGCCTTTGTAAGAAACACGCTGAACGCTCGACGGGCACCATAAGCAAACGATGCACATGCAAGCAATGCTCAGCGGGCAGCACGGGTGCAGTCATCACACACACACGCTACTACGCCTTTGTAAGAAACACGCTGAACGCTCGACGGGCACCATAAGCAAACGATGCACATGCAAGCAATGCTCAGCGGGCAGCACGGGTGCAGTCATCACACACACACACTACTACGCCTTTGTAAGAAACACGCTGAACGCTCGACGGGCACCATAAGCAAACGATGCACATGCAAGCAATGCTCAGCGGGCAGCACGGGTGCAGTCATCACACACACACGCTACTACGCCTTTGTAAGAAACACGCTGAACGCTCGACGGGCACCATAAGCAAACGATGCCCATGCAAGCAATGCTCTCCGGGCAGCACGGGTGCAGTCATCACACACACACGCTACTACGCCTTTGTAAGAAACACGCTGAATGCTCGACGGGCACCATAAGCAAACGATGCCCATGCAAGCAATGCTCTCCGGGCAGCACGGGTGCAGTCATCACACGCACACGCTACTACGCCTTTGTAAGAAACACGCTGAATGCTCGACGGGCACCATAAGCAAACGATGCACATGCAAGCAATGCTCAGCGGGTAGCACGGGTGCAGTCATCACACACACACGCTACTACGCCTTTGTAAGAAACACGCTGAACGCTCGACGGGCACCATAAGCAAACGATGCACAAATGTAAATAAACCCTGTCCCACGGCAGTAAACAAAGAGGAGGATTAAAAGCCACAGAACTATAATGTAGGACTGCTGATCCCACAAGAAGATACCGATGCTGACTGCCACCTGAGTTAGCTGCGTCCCTTCCAGCTGCTTCAGATGTGTTTTAGGAACAGTTCCCCTCCGAGGACGTTCGCATGCTCTGCACGTGGGGAGCACAAGAAGTGGCAACCGGAAGCAGGAGCCAGGCTAAGAGCTGAGAGGCAAATCTCTTTCCAATGCAACCCTCTCTCTGGCCTCGCAGGTGGGTGACGGACGCTGTGTACACAGCACAACCACAGATCTAGCAGCAACGTTTCCTGCGATTCCCCCGGCGACCAAAGCAAAATCATTCTGAGCGGGCCAGCTTAAATAGGAAACGCTCTTCCTCAAGGCCTTCATCAGCACCGCGCGCGGGAAAAAGACTGAAAAGCAAAGTCCAGCCCCAGAACGTTAACATGAAAAAAGTGCAGCCCTTTCCTTCTCAGAAACCTCAGCACAAAGAAAAAAACCAAAACAGGCAAGGCCATGTTTTAAGAGAAGGGTCTGCTGGAAATCTACAATAAATGAATCATAAGAAATGAAGTTAAAGCAAAACAAGGCATCAATCTGGCAGATTATTACAGAAATGTGCAATTCAGTATTCAGCAATCTCCCAGAGCAGCAGGACAGCAGCTCCCCCAACCCTGCCAACCCAGGTAGGAAAGCAGAGAGAGAGAGAGAGAGAGAGAGAATGGGGGCAGCTCAGCCCTGAACTGGGCACAGTCTGAGGTCCTTCCCCCAACCCTGCCAATCCAGGTAGGAAAGCAGAGAGAGAGAGAGAGAGAGAGAGAGAGAGAGGGAGAGAGAGAGAGAGAGAGAGAATGGGGGCAGCTCAGCCCTGAACTGGGCACAGTCTGAGGTCCTTCCCCCATCCCTGCCAATCCAGGTAGGAAAGCAGAGAGAGAGAGAATGGGGGCAGCTCAGCCCTGAACTGGAGCACAGTCTGAGGTCCTTCCCCCAACCCTGCCAATCCAGGTAGGAAAGCAGAGAGAGAGAGAATGGGGGCAGCTCAGCCCTGAACTGGAGCACAGTCTGAGGTCCTTCCCCCAACCCTGCCAATCCAGGTAGGAAAGCAGAGAGAGAGAGAGAGAGAGAGAGAGAGAATGGGGGCAGCTCAGCCCTGAACTGGAGCACAGTCTGAGGTCCTTCCCCCAACCCTGCCAATCCAGGTAGGAAAGCAGAGAGAGAGAGAGAGAATGGGGGCAGCTCAGCCCTGAACTGGAGCACAGTCTGAGGTCCTTCCCCCAACCCTGCCAATCCAGATAGGAAAGCAGAGAGAGAGAGAGAGAGGAATGGGGGCAGCTCAGCCCTGAACTGGAGCACAGTCTGAGGTCCTTCCCCCAACCCTGCCAATCCAGGTAGGAAAGCAGAGAGAGAGAGAGAGAATGGGGGCAGCTCAGCCCTGAACTGGAGCACAGTCTGAGGTCCTTCCCCCAACCCCAAGGAAATAGCAAAGCATAAGGAAAACACATTACACTCGCCAGGTATTTCAAACACCCAGTAGTGAGGAACTGGGAAGAACTGGGCCAGAACCGATGTGCCTCGCACACTGGAAGAGCAGGCTCTGTCCCCTTTATCTGAAGCAGAAATGCGCTCTGTTTTTTCCTGAATATATCTTCCTTCCATAAGACGTCACCTGGAACTGCAACACATTTTAATTATGGTGACTGCTCAGCGAAAGCTATCCCAGTCCTTCAGGACCAATCGAAATACTAGAACGTCATACGACAGAAGTGCAATTACAAAACACTCCAGTCCTGCAAAAAGCATCATGGACTACTAACAGAATCAGGGTTATTTTTCCTTCCTCGTTTTGCCAACAATTAAAAGGCAATTTTTTACTTCTCCTCCAAAACAGGTCCCTTCAATGCCACTCTGCAGTCACCCCCACAAGGAAAAGCACCCCCCATCCCCCAGGCCGGGCATGGGAAGCGCCGCTCAAGGCCCTTGTGCAGTGCCTGCCAAGCGCTAGAAACCACACGCACAACCCACGGCTTGCAGCGAAGCCACACGCACAACCCACGGCTTGCAGCGAAGCCACACGCACAACCCACGGCTTGCAGCGAAGCCACACGCACAACCCACGGCTTGCAGCGAAGCCACACGCACAACCCACGGCTTGCAGCAAAGCCACACGCACAACCCACGGCTTGCAGCAAAGCCACACGCACAAACCACGGCTTGCAGCGAAGCCACACGCACAAACCACGGCTTGCAGCGAAGCCGCTGGCACAAACCACGGCTTGCAGCGAAGCCACACGCACAAACCACGGCTTGCAGCGAAGCCGCTGGCACAAACCACGGCTTGCAGCGAAGCCACACGCACAAACCACGGCTTGCAGCGAAGCCACACGCACAAACCACGGCTTGCAGCGAAGCCACATGCACAAACCACGGCTTGCAGCGAAGCCACACGCACAAACCACGGCTTGCAGCGAAGCCGCTGGCACTCAAAAGAGCAGCAGCGTTCTCTGTTCACCTTAGGAGATTCACAAAACTGAAAGGTCTTTGCCCCTCTCCTGGCTGTGGACCGTGGAAAGAGGGTCTGCAGAATAACCGTTACCCCATCCTGTTCCATCTATCGCTCTCGCCAGGAATCGCTGCTGCACTATGCCTACGAACTCATAATGCGTTCACCTGTCAAGAGATGTGGCAGCTCAGGTCTCACACTGCTTCTTTAAAGGGGGCTTGAGTCGTCTTCATCACAGCTTCATGCAAACAATACGTCACGGCAGATAAGAACGAATCCATGCTCGGGCTGGGGTGCAAAGCATGCCTGCAGTGTCGATACAGATTCAAGAGACGGCACTGCTCCGTGACCCAACTGGGCGTGGGGGTCTGGCAGAAATAAATAAATTAATAGTGCTCACGCAAGCATCAGCACCGAAACAAGAACTGACAGCTAGAGCCCAAGCTTGACCTTCAGGGGGTCAGATCCAGCTCTGGTCAGGGGTGGGTTTAGTGACCAATGATGGTCTTTTCCTGCTTCAGTCTTTCACTTTGGATTACATCCAGAAAGCTATGAAAACAGCCCCTCACAGCAAACTAAAATTTAAAAAAAGAGACAAAGTGAAGGATTCTGTGATCTGATTCTGCACAGGCACACACGCACTCTCCGAGGTCCATGTTCAGCCACGGTGCGGCCCGGCTAGTTAGCCAGCTAAACATAACTTATGCGGCTATCTCTGCTTCACCCGGAAACGCCTACTGTCTGCCCCCAGAATGCCCCCGACTTATCCTGCTAAATTATATCCGCTTAAATCATCATCCTGCAGCGAGAATGTGGCCAGGTAGCCATTCAGACGGATAGCTTTTCAGTTATCCGTCTAAATAGCTTCTGAATGTCGACCGCTCTGAGCCTATCAAATTTTAGTTACAGTCTCCTCACCCGTTTTCATATAAAAACCCCTGACCAGTCTTCATCAGACAGAAACCCACTTTCGGACTTGTTGCTGGCACTCAGTGCTAAAATGCACAGCCGGTCAGCAGCTTCCCTTTGAGTTAGCCATTCCTCTTCTCAGAGAGTCATATGCAAGCCCAACAATGAACCTGCAGCCCCGCAGACTGTTTTATTATCATTTCTGTTATAAAAAAAAAAAGCCCAATTATAGCATTACAAGCTTCCTAATTGAATTCTTAAGAGCGACTGTCAAAACACATACACACATGCATTGCATAGACAGACAATTCTTTTGCATGCTCAGCGGATCCTCCATTACAGAAATTCATGTACGTTTCCACGGACATACCGCGTCCTGCCTGTGTCACCGGGAAAACACCAGGCCCTTTCTACTCCCTCCTTATTGCTCAGCACATAAAGGAAGCCAACAGCCGAAAGGATGGCACCCGCGCACATCTGTATTTTGTGCATTGTGAACAATTCATCCATGGCCTTCTGTCTGTGCGCAAACCATGAGCAGTACCTGTAGCCTACGAACCCAAGTGTGATTTATGCTCAGTGCACACGAGACACAGGCAGGGCCTGGTGACAAAGGCAGTGAACGGTTCTACCCAGCCCAACGGCTCAATGCCGTGAAGGAGAGAGAGGTGGACCGGATTCCCCAGCCCGGTTCGGGAAGCTGCAGAAGCCACGGTTACAGCCCCCGGCGTTGCGCACCACCGCCACTACGTGGCCAGGCTCAGTCACACGGGGAGGGCTATGGCCTCTTGCTAGGGGGGGGAGACAGGCAGGGAGAGGGAAGGCCCCAGGGCACCATAACTGGAAACCCAAGGAAACCGCTAGGCCAAGGAAAAAAAAGGCAAAGCCCAGCTCTCAGCAGGATGTGACATTCACTTTCCATTAGGCCCGCAGTGCGATGGTCCAGGTTTCACTCCTTCACCACCACCCGTGAGTGATCTCAAGTCATTTCCTCTCCCAGTACTCAGGCTAAGATGGCTGGGGACACAGGGCCTGACAACCATGGGGCTAATTCATCCCCAATGCTGAGGGCGGCCCAAACATCTGTCATCGTAAAATATGCAAAAGATATTCAGCAGGCCCTGAGGAGCGATGTTCAGCGCATGTCGGCTCTGTATCCTACCCAGCAATGGTGATTCACCAAGCTGCCACCCCCTGCCCGGACATCGGGTTTTATTCACCACCCTGGGTGAAACCTCCCCCGCCTCAGGAAGTCCCAGCTCTGCTTCCATTCTTTCCTATGGGAGGGAAAACGCATTTCTCTTCTTTTCTCTTCCTCCCAGGGACGGTGGTGGGAACCTGTCCATGACCCACCATTTCATTTTCCTCTTAACTCCACCTGAATTAAATCAGAAAACAGTCCGAGGAAAGGCTTTCCAAAATGCCCCATCTGGAGCCATTTCCAGTTTCTTTTAAAGACAGTCCTGTAACAGTGACAGCACATCAAAATGCACAAGCATCTTATCAAAATAGCCGTACAAATCCCACCCCATTCACACCTCTTCCTCACAAGTATCAGGAGGAAAATGCACAAGCATCTTATCAAAATAGCCATACAAATCCCACCCCATTCACACCTCTCCCTCACAAGTATCAGGAGGAAAATGCACAAGCATCTTATCAAAATAGCCGTACAAATCCCCACCCCATTCACACCTCTCCCTCACAAGTATCAGGATCAAAATGCACAAGCATCTTATCAAAATAGCCGTACAAATCCCACCCCATTCACACCTCTCCCTCACAAGTATCAGGAGGAAAATGCACAAGCATCTTATCAAAATAGCCGTACAAATCCCACCCCATTCACACCTCTCCCTCACAAGTATCAGGATCAAAATGCACAAGCATCTTATCAAAATAGCCGTACAAATCCCACCCCATTCACACCTCTCCCTCACAAGTATCAGGAGGAAAATGCACAAGCATCTTATCAAAATAGCCGTACAAATCCCACCCCATTCACACTCACAAGCATCAGGAGGAAAATGCACAAGCATCTTATCAAAATAGCCGTACAAATCCCACCCCATTCACACCTCTCCCTCACAAGTATCAGGAGGAAAATGCACAAGCATCTTATCAAAATAGCCGTACAAATCCCACCCCATTCACACTCACAAGCATCAGGAGGAAAATGCACAAGCATCTTATCAAAATAGCCGTACAAATCCCACCCCATTCACACCTCTCCCTCACAAGTATCAGGAGGAAAATGCACAAGCATCTTATCAAAATAGCCGTACAAATCCCACCCCATTCACACTCACAAGCATCAGGAGGAAAATGCACAAGCATCTTATCAAAATAGCCATACAAATCCCACCCCATTCACACCTCTTCCTCAAGTATCAGGATGAAAATGCACACGCATCTTATCAAAATAGCTGTACAAATCCCACCCCATTCACACCTCTCCCTCACAAGTATCAGGAGGAAAATGCACAAGCATCTTATCAAAATAGCCGTACAAATCCCACCCCATTCACACCTCTCCCTCACAAGTATCAGGATCAAAATGCACAAGCATCTTATCAAAATAGCCGTACAAATCCCACCCCATTCACACCTCTCCCTCACAAGTATCAGGAGGAAAATGCACAAGCATCTTATCAAAATAGCCGTACAAATCCCACCCCATTCACACTCACAAGCATCAGGAGGAAAATGCACAAGCATCTTATCAAAATAGCCGTACAAATCCCACCCCATTCACACCTCTTCCTCACAAGTATTAGGAGGAAAATGCACAAGCATCTTATCAAAATACTCGTACAAATCCCACCATATTCACACCTCTCCCTCACAGGTATCAGGAGGAAAATGCACAAGCATCTTATCAAAATAGCCGTACAAATCCCACCCCATTCACACCTCTTCCTCACAAGTATCAGGATGAAAATGCACACGCATCTTATCAAAATAGCTGTACAAATCCCACCCCATTCACACCTCTCCCTCACAAGTATCAGGATGAAAATGCACAAGCATCTTATCAAAATAGCCATACAAATCCCACCGTATTCACACCTCTCCCTCACAAGTATCAGGACCAGCCCTGTATGCCTGCACTCACACACTGCAGACAAAAAAAAAAAGAGCATTACTTCTTTTTAAAAATTATATTATAAGTTTTAGCCTCTTCCCAGGCTTTCAAATGTTCGGGAGGAAGAGTTTTCAATCTACCTCCTGGGTTTCTCCTCCACTTCCTCCTGCAAACGGAGCCCGAGCATGTCCCTGCAAGGCTGAAAGAGACGACAAAAAAGAAGGCAGCCCATACAATATCTCCAGAGCAAAACCACTGGAGTGCGTGCATGCACTGGGGCCTCTCTCAAGTGCTCCTTGAGAGAGGCTGCTGCATGATGCAGGTCGTCAGGAAAAGAGAGAAGTGGGAGGAAACTCAGTTAAACAGGGACAAGAGGAACATTTATGGAGCATAAGCCACAAATGGAAAAGCAGGACACACAGAAGATATACAACCAACCAAGTAAGAAAAAAGACAACAGGCATGAGATACTGCTCAGGGAACACAAACAGCATGCGACTTTCCAGACGACCGCTGTCAAAGCACATACAGAAAGGAAACGCCACTGCGGCAGACACTACAGAGAGAGCAGGCATGGAGACCACATGACAGGAGTACAAAAAGAGGTGCCAAAGCAGCAGGCCATCACGGGACAAATAGCACAAGGAAAGTCACAATAGCAGACGCTGCCCTGTCAGGCTCCAGGATGCCCGCAATCACAGGGTGGATTGGTTCAAACAACGCCAATAGGTTCTCTGTGGCCAAGGGTCCTCACGTGGTTCTGGTCAATCTAGACAAGATCCAGAAATGGAAAGATATTCATTAGCGGACTGAATGCAACAAGTATAAAGCAAAATATTAGTCTCAGGAAAAGTCTCCCTCTAGCAGCAGCACGGATTGGCCTCATCAACAATGTGTGCAAGCCCCTATGTACTGCAGACAGAAAGACAGGAGACAAGATATGCCAGACTCACTGGAGTCAGACTCAATACTGGTGCCAGTGGAGCAGCGGCAGACATGCGGGCAGAGCATCAGCTGGGAAGTCATACAGCTGCTGGCTCCTGGGGTGGCCATCGCTTCAGCAATGAGCATAGTCACGTGAGGCCTGTTATACTGTGTCCAGCACCATCAGTATTTAAAAGGCCCACATCCGTCTATGCTGCTTTGGCAGGCATCCTGTGCTCTGTGGTGATCCTAACCAGAAAAGTAAGCAGCAATGTCACTCTCTTCGGACTCTAGATGTGTCCATTTGCTCGTGGTATGTTACCTCCATGAGCACTGATGCTCATCTATGTTCAGAGCAGCAATAGGAGGGATGTGCAGGGCATCCTAGCCTAGAAGACACTATGCTAGCCACTGTGCATGACGGCACAGAAGGTGGCAGGATGAATGCTACCCCCACGCTTAGTAAGGTAAGTGCTGAGCATGCAAAGTCAGCGATGAAGTAATGGAGCCCGTGTGTGCAACAGGTGATGCTTCAGTGACCAGTGCCCCTAGACTTGATGACCTATACGGAAGGAGTGAAGTGGTGACAGAAATGCAGGGGCTGCAGATTGCGTGACAAGTGTACTAGAGAGGTGTGTGCCTAGTGTCCTTCACGGAGAGGGCAACGTTGAAGATAGGATGCAGAATAAGGAGGGAGCTCTGTACGTTTGAATACACGTTGGCCTTGCATGGCAGCCATTCCTCGTGCACTGTAGCTTGCAAAGACACCGGCTGGGTTTGCAGCTGTAATGAAAGCTCTCTCTCAACATGCGTGGGAGAGTGCGGGATCCTCTGGAGTGGAGGGCAAATAAGTGTCTCAGAGTGCATGCAAGTGAGGGCAGCATGGAGACAGCACGATCTAGGACCTTTTTCTATAGACTACCAGCATCAGGCAGTGCGAGTCTGCATGTCCAAAAAGAGATCATCAGGCTGGTGCGTGGGGAAATCAAGCAGCTGGCCATTCCAGAGTCTGGAGCAGGAAAAGCACAGAGTGCCCTCCTGGCAGCCTGAGGTCCAGCTCTGAATAGCCATTAACGTCTCAGCCATTCACCCCTGTCTCCCTCCCGGCCTCGAAATGGGTGAACAAAGCCATGTGAGTTATCCAAGTCATCGCTGCGCGCGGTGACGGAGTAAATAAGAAACATCTCACTCATGAACAACAACAACAACAAAAATCAGCAGTCGTTATTTCACAACCGTATGACAGTCATCGTGCATAGAAATGTCCGATTTCCTAAGGTGAGGGACTCGGATTCTCAAAACTCACTGTGATGGAAGCTCTCTAAACGACGACATATAACGTTTTATAAATAAATAAATAAATGACTGGGCCAGCTGCTGGCTTCCTCCATGACTACTTAAAGTTCATTTCACCGACTAAGAGCAATCGCTAACATCGCACCACATTTGTGACAGCAGAAAATGAAACCAAAATGAAGCAGCATCATCTATTAGTATAATGCAGGACACCAATCTGCTGAGGAGTTATGCTTTCAATTCCCGGCCCTCTGAAAACAGGCTTTTCTCCCGCGTGTAAATCACGTGTGCAATACAGATATAGGGCTCACTTTAGCGTGCTCCCATGCCTCAGCCTCATATGAAACTGCATTTTTATCCCTAACGGATAAGGAACATGAAAAGAGGCATCCAAAGTTCAACCAGGGAAATACTGTAGAGAAAGACATTATCAATGCATAAAAGAAGGGCTATCAGCTTTTCTCCCGAAAAGATGCACGCACGCACGCGCACACACACACACAAACAGAAGCAATCGTTTGCCTTGTGCATGCCCTCCCAATGATGTTCTGTTCTTCAAGCAGCTAACAAGAAGAACAAAAACCTACAGATGCCTGGCAGCCTTTATAGCAAATCGAACGTGGCCTACAAAACGGGAGCTGGCCGTACCAGGTCTGAGAATCCCTCGGGGAAGGAGAGCTGGAGTCACTGCTTAGGGGGGACACCTGGTGCCCAGATTCAGGGCTCCAGAAGGAGTCTCGGCTAATGGCCCCTGGCCCAGCACCATCGCTGCAATGACCAGACTAGGTATGTTAGGAGGGGGGAAAAAAAATATATGATCTGCTAGTTGTGTCGTTCTGAGGGAACTGGAAATACAAAGCAGCAGAAAGAAACTGCCAGCTCCAAAAAAAAAAAAACAAAACCCTCACATTCTTCACAGCATATACTACCTTGGGGAAATCTGGAACCACAGGATAGCACAGAGCTAAACAAATATGAAAGTATTTCCTAGGGTCATGCTGAGGACATAATGAATTTGCTCTCATTCCAATAAAAATAAAATACTTTGGACTGAATTTCTGCTAGAATGAAACACTGCTTCTAACAAGCACGTTTCTGTGTCGGTCAGCAGTGCATACCTTTCTGCTTTGAAGGACCGTACGTTTTAAAACCCACCTCTCTCTTTGCAAGCAAGCTGACAATGCAAATGTTTTTAACTAAGTAAAGTCATGTTTATGATGCTTATTACTCTACGAGTCCTTCTGACCCTCTAAACCAATGCCGGTAAAAGA
This sequence comes from Rhinatrema bivittatum, assembly GCF_901001135.1. Taxonomy (NCBI): domain Eukaryota; kingdom Metazoa; phylum Chordata; class Amphibia; order Gymnophiona; family Rhinatrematidae; genus Rhinatrema; species Rhinatrema bivittatum. The sequence goes on along the minus strand of NC_042617.1, from coordinate 592,132,414 downwards.
ATTTTAGAAAGCAATGGCTCTCAGCGCTGGATATTTCCCCCTTTTTCCTCATCTGAATTTGAAAAATAATTCTATGCAAAGCCAAGTTATAAAAAAAAAAAAAAAAAAAATCTATAAGCACTGGACCCAAACATTTAATGTCACCAGGTCTGTACGATCACTTCAGGAGGTTAGTCCACTACTCACTATAATACCAATGCCTACATTGCCCCACCCACTTTGACTTGTATTATAAATGTATCCATAATAAAAAATAAAAAAAATATATATATATATAATAAAGTAAAATAAAACAATGGTGCATAAAAAAATCCATGCATATAAAGGCTTTTTTTTCTGTAGTCTACATTATATGAAAATGAATAGACTAAAAAAAACCTATCAGCATATATAGATCAATAAACAGATAAGCACAGCAAACTACCAAAAGATAAATGTGCCAAGGACTGTGTACCTCTGCGCACACTATTATTTACTCCATGGACAGAAGCAGAAAATCCGATTTGTTAATCGAATCATTAAAAAAAAGTGGTAAACAAATGAGTTCTTTCCCATGCTAGAGATCTCTGCAGCCCTTTCCTGCCTCTATCATTTGTACATGCCAAGAGAAACCTGGTGGGGGGAGGAGCAGGCCCAGTCTGCTGGGGGGCACAGCCACCTGCCAGGAAGGTCATCACAGTGGTTACGCACTGGCGACCCCTGGTGCCTGCAGGATGCATAGGTACACAGCCAGAGGGCCATCCCTGCAATGCCTGGCCCACAGTTAGTCGGGAAGGTGGATGGGATTGAAGGTTTACAGCACAGCAGATCCCCGCCATGGGAAGAACAGGAGGAAACCGCTGTGTCAAAAAAGAAAGAAAAAAAACTGATCAAAATGGACCACCACAAAGGTAAACCAAGGATCAAACAAGCTAACATAAAGACTCTTAAAATCTTGCAAATTCATAATAAAGCAAAACAGGGTTTTTAATCTGAATGCTAGCCTGGGTAGTGTTTCAGTTGGTAGACTGCAGTGCACACTAGGCTCAAATAAAGATCCCCCTTTTCAGCCTTAACACCCCACACAAAACCTATGTAAACCACAACATCCTTGGTTAGAACGACTGCCAAATCAAAACTAAAAAAGAAAAAACCCCAACCCGTTCAATCAGTGCACAGAAAGGATGCAGCCTAAGACCTAAGGGTGCATTTCTGGCTGACAAGTCACCTTTATTCTTTTGTGTCGGATGCATTCTCTGAGCTCCTTTTTTAAATGGGGCCCGATGTACCCCAGGAATCCCCCCGCCCCAGTCGGGCTCTCATTTCTGGGACTGCACTGCTCAGCACTGCTATTGACATCAGCAGTGCTAAATGCCCAGTGGTGAGAGGGGAGCCAATCAGATGGCAGATTAGATGTCAGCTCTGGAGACTCTGGCAGCCACTTTACCTCCACAATTCAAATTCCGCAGCTTGCAAAGGAGAGCGAGCACCGGCCCATGCTTTTCTCCGAGGGAAACGCTGCACGCAAAGGATGCAAAAGAGGAGGCGATCCTTCATCGTGTAATATTCAGTGTCTGCATCTTAAAATCGAGCCCTCTCGCTAAGACGCACAGATCTTGCAAGCTGAATTTAGCACAGATCTACTATAGCATGCACTCCACCCTGGATTTTATGTAATACTCCTCTAAAATACAATCGGAAAAACACATTTCATGAACACCAAGGGTCTATGAATATTCATGACTATGCTAAATACGCCTCGATTAGCAAAAGCAACTCGCCTGTACAAACATATACTTTTTTTTTTTCAAATTTAATTTCTTAATCAGTTCATCAGCAAAAGGTAAATGGAGGGTAATAAGAACCGGGGAAATACTTCGTGGCTGCTCGTCTCCTTGTCAAACCTCTCAGGAGGGGAGTACGTGCGGTGCCCGCCGCTCAAGGGACTTTACTACCCCCTGGCTGGGGCTCTTGTCTTTCTGTCTCCGACAGGAGCCTTCCTGCTGCCCAGCTCGCCCAGGTTTTATTTGCAATTCTCCCCGGCAGTGCGCCCAGCCCTGATGCCAGGGAGCGGACTGGCAGGCGCCTCCTACTCCAGAAACCTCCAGCACAACAACAACAAAACTAAAAGTAAAGTGGGAAAGGAAGGCAGGAAGAATGCATGAAATAATAAAATAAAATGCAAGCAGAGGAGGCGAGGGCTGGGTATCGGGGGCGGCGTCGGCGCGGTTCCTTACCTGGGCTCTGCCGCCGCCGCCGGGGCTCATGGCCGGGGGCCCCCGCTGCGGTGGCCCCCAGCCCGCGGGGCCCGTCCCGTACTGGGAGCCCAGCAGCTCCTTGCCCATGCCCGGCTGGTAGTCGGGGTAGCCGCCTGCGTAGCTCCTCATGACGGGGCTGGGGGAGGTGAGCAGCTGATTGAGGGTGGGGGTGGCCCCGGACGGGTGCGGGCTGGGGCCCGGGTAGCGGCCGAATCCGGCGCCGCCGCCAGCCTTGCCGGGGCCCATCAGTCCTGCGCCCTGCCGGGAGGGGCCGGCCGGCGCCCCGTAGGCCAGCGCGGAGGAGGAGGAGGAGGCGGGGTAGCCGGGCCGGCCGTAGCCCGGGTAGTGGTTGTAGTGGCCGGGGAAGGCTTCCTGCGAGTTGTGCTCCAAGCCCCCGCCGCCGGGGTGCATCGTCCCCATCCCGGGGCTTTGTTGTCCGCCATGTTGATCAAAGCAGGGCCCGGCCCGGCTCGCCCCGCCGTAGTAAGTGTTGAACTCGGGCCCCCCGGCGGCTCCCGCCAGGCCGGGGCCGCCGCTGACGGGGGCCGGGGCCGCCGCCGGCTGCTGCTGCTGTCCCGCTCCTCCTCCTCCTCCTCCTCCTCCTCCCAGGTGTCCCAGGCCGGGCTGCTCGTAGCGGCTGCCCGGAGGCTCCTCCGCCGCCGCTGCTGCCGCCTCTTCCTCCTCCTGCTGCTCGTCCCCCGGTGGCGGCGGCGACGGCTCGGCCTCGCTCCCCAGGGCCCCGCTCTTCCCCCCTCCTCCTCCTCCTCCTCCCTGCTGCGGAGCCTCCATGTCCGGGGGGTCCCCGGCGCTCTTCACTTTGTGGTTGGGGATGAGCGCGGGGTCCCTGCCCCCCGCCGCCGCCTCGCCGCCGCCGCCGCCTCCGTGATTGTTATTACTGCTCGGGTGGTGAGCGGCGGCGGCGGCGGCACAGGTCGCCTTGGCCATGCTGAGGAGCTGCTGGTGCTGGTAGTGGTGAGGGTGGAGAGGAGCAGCAGGAGGAGGAGGAGGAGGGTGCTGGTGCTGCTGGGGAAGCTGCTGCTGCTGCTGCTGCTGGTAATCCACATTGTTGCTGCCGCCGCCGCCGCCGGTGCAGTCTGCGGCTGCCGAGCCCGGCCCGGCTCCTCCCGCTTTCCCAGAGCCCAGATCCGGGCTCGGGCTCGGCACTTTCCCCTGATTGTTCGGTGCCGCTGTTGCTACTTGCGCGGCCATGATCATTTCAACATTTCCGTCCGATCCAGCCAAAAGGGCAGCATAGACGCGCGCTCGCCCGACAGAACAAAAACAAGGGGGGGGGCAACAAATTAAAAGAAAAAAAAATAAGATTAAAACGGAGCCATAAATCAATCCAACGGGAACCACGGCACAGAAAGGGGGAAGAGGCGAGGAAAAGTCCTGCTCGGGATCGGAGAGGGCGCCGCGTCCTCACGCTCTCAGCCTCCTCCTGCTCTGGGATTTCATGCTGAAAGTTGCTTTTTTTTTTTTTGCTTCAGGTTTAAATGAAACTTTTTTTCCTTTCCTCTCTAACCCGGATATGGGTGAACGCACGTCTGGCTGAGCCTCTCTGGCCCAGCATGGGAGAGGGAGCAGCTCTCGGCAGCCTCCGCTTCCCGATCCCTCCTCTGCGCGAGGAAAAGGCGGCCCGGATCCCCGGGAGCCGGACGCACGCGCGCGCACGCAATGCATTCCCTGCCAAGCCAGGCGGCCGCTTCGGCTCAGTTTTGATTTTTTTGGAAGTGGGGGGGAGGGATTATTATTTTTTCTCTTGGGCTCAAAAATGTGCGATTTTGGGGATGGGGGGGGGTCTGTGTGGATTGTCACATGAACGCCGGAAAGTATTTCCTCTTTCAGGGGTAAAGGTCGCAAAAAGACTCAGACACTTAGAAGCTGCAGGGTTCGGGGAGACACGCTTACCTAGGCTGGGGGGGGGGGGGGGGGGGGGTGTCTGGCATATGAAAATGGTCTCTCTTTTAGAGCTTCAGCATTTGCAAACGAAGTGTAGCCACTTATGAGCTGATTGTGCAAGAAACCATATCCAGTCTCCAGTCTGTATTAACAAATGACAGGAGTCGGGTTGCACCTTATAGACTAACCAATTTATTGCAGCACTCCGTGTAAGCAGCTGATGTCATATAACTAATTCCCTCTTAGAAATGAAAATGTAGAATGCCATGTATTAAGAATGAAACCGTCTCTAAAAGTCAGAAAGGAGGTCCAGACAACTGATCTGTAAAGATAGACTTTTATTGCCAGCAAGATGCAGCTAAGACAATGGCTTAGTACAACTGCATGCCACTCCCCGTGGGGAGTGAACTTTTATACATTCATTCAAGTAGGTGTAGCTTATAATCAAGTCATTGTTTCGTCATTTAATTGACGTACGTGATATGTTAGACATTTTATAGCTGATATCGTATTAATACAAATCAAATTATTATTATTACAAAATGGTGGTGCGTTCCACTGAATGTCAGTATGTAAGTGCGTAATTACGTAGTGCATGCCATTGCGTTTCAAATGTTAGTACATTCAAGATGGCCGTGCGTTGCAATGCGTGTCACTGCTGGCGTTGTTAATTAGAAGGTTTCAGTTTTCTCATTCAACGATTGTCCATAAAATTGAACTCCTTCATTCCCCCCTTTGATACTTCAACTTCTTTTGAAGGTGCAAGTATCACCTTCATCCATGAGGTAGCTGAAAAGACAAACAGTAATTAGTAACATTATCACTCAGGGTGGGCCCTAATATATTTGCTAGGTCGTTGGTTACTTCACCTGGTTTGAGACGAGGGGTCCCTAGTGGAGCACCCCCCCCCCCCCCCCTTTGTAGCCGGACTTAACCCTAACAAACATGATGGCCCATGCGCGTTAGTTACATTAATTGCATTAAAAGTTAGTGTCAAAATATTCATCTTCTGAATCGGATGAGTCTGATGGGGAGAATGTTGAGATTGAAGTGTACTGGTTCATCATCATGATTTGGGCTGCAGCTCTTCGATCAGCTATCGTTTCCATCATGGCACGCAAGTTCCTAAGGAGAAGAGGGAAACATAAAGGAAAGATAGCACAAGAAATTAATAAGAATATCAAAGGAATGAAAAGTCCTGGAATGGATGAAAACCAACTGGGCATTGATGTAGTCCAATCAAAGGCCCCGGACCAGGTCTGCACAGGAACATGAGCTAGTCACACCATACGATCAGTAATTTCTTCAATGATTTTGCTTTTATCATCGATCTGTAAACAACAATTAGAAAGATTAAATTTTCCACACACTCCACCTTCCTGAGCTAGAAGGTAGTCCAATGCTAATCGATTCTGGTATACAGCAGTAATAAGTTTCGTGTTTTGCTTGGCCAAAATATTGAGGGCCATTGCAGAGTCATTGGTAAGAAGTTCAAGAACAGCCTGAAGTCTAATAATACGATTTAACATGTAGATTGGTGTTCTATATCCATATGAGCCATCCTCTGCCCAAGTTGAAGGTCCATAATATTGTACAATGCGTTCAGGTGGCCACTCCTTGTCGGACCAATCTCCAATAGAAACTTTATCGCTCCTTCGTCGTTTGTTTGGTTTCATCGGGCTGTATACAGGTATGCCTAGAGTTTCACCTGCTGTGACTGGTAACAGGAAAAAGCTAGGGCGTATTGTTGCTAAGAAACATGTTCCATACCAAGTGGAAGGTAACTGTTCATAAGCCCTTCGTCCGCATACAAAGTAATATCCATCGGGGCTATGAATAGTGTTGAAGGTTTACCAGCCGCATCCCATGTGGCATTCAAACGTGGTTCAGTCCAGAATGAAGTAGGCATAGTAAGATTTTCCGTCTGCCACCATGTACGATTGTCCGTTGTGACTGTAAGAACTCCTGTACACGGTGAATTTCCAGTTGGTACAGTGTATAGTTTAGAGTATTGTCGTGATAAACATTGTCTTCCAATAACATCAGTCTGGAGGGCCCATTCATATGGACTGTTCTTTCAGTTATATGTTATAGTAGTATTCAAAGCATTTAGGTCAGATTGAAAGATTTCTATAGCTTCCCAAGGCCATTGTTCTCCTATATTTGTACCTCCACATACAAAGCAATTTTTCACCTCCAAGGATAGGGCTATGTTCTCAGCCAGGTTCACGAACATGTTCTTTGCTTGATGTGAAATAGCGTGTTTCTTAAGTTCCTCGTCGAGGAGAGATACTTCATCGAAGAATGATTGATAACCAACTATTGTAGTTTGATGGATGATAGGGCGTGGCTTATCTCTTCGTTGTGTGATTGTAATATATGTCATAGGATCTCCTCCTGTTCCGTCGATTCCAAATCCCCATGTATCTTGCCAAGGGGAACCTTCAGTTCTGATTGGCCAATCTAAAGAGACAATATTACCGGTTCCTTTCTTTAGGCGACCCGGGCAACCTAGGTATCCTCCTCCTGTGTAGTCGCATACTAAGCTCCATCCAGAGAGATTAATATCTCCAGAACATGGTAGCCAGCTGGATGGATTGTATGCTCGATTGTATGGACAAAGATATTTGTGGTTGAGGACATATGCTGCTTTCCATGAATCAGAACCACATTTGACTGCGTTTGGATGTTTATCAATTGCTTCACACGCATCGAAAGTAAGTGTAACACTAGAATGTCCTCCCATCAAGACCTTTGTAGAGTTAACGTAATATAGTATTCCTTTCCCATCTGGTATAGTGTCAGTCATGTAATTCTTTGGTAGACCAGTTGTAAGTGTTACGTTGTAGTACTTAGGAGTGGTTGGAGAGTGGCAGATAACTTTGTTGTTTAGTATACATCGATGAAAAGACTGATATCCTTGAGTAGTGTTTAGAGAGCAAGCAGGTTTTACTGTGCAGGATGGTGGTGGTTGAGACTGATGTATAATTTTGAAAACAAGTTGGAATCCATCTTGAGTTGTAGTGCGTACTTGTTTGATACATTCAGTGCAATTCTGACTTAATGAAGAGTTAAGAGATCTTGTTGTTGTGCATAGGATTATCATTAGGAACTGTAGAGCTCTCTGAAGATAATGAACATGATCCATAGTAGAGTGGAATCGATGATGTAGATGGCGTTGATGAACCATTTCCAGGAACTGTTAGATGGGCATATAATACTTAGAGCAGTGATTAGGAGAGCACAGATGGCCCACTTCCAAAATGATGAAATCATGTATTATTATGCCTGTAAAGAAGGAAAGAAATAAACACATTAATATTCTTCAGTATTTCACTTTTATCAGTTACCCAGCGTTAGTTCTTGGCACACTTCTGGTGAATTTTAATTTGTTTTCTCCAGTCCTGGAGACCTGCCAAGTAGTGGAGGCAGGTTTAATTCGGGTCCAATGAATCCATGATGGGCATCCGGAGACTTTCACAGCAGTAGGGGTGGTCAACAGTACAGTATTGGGACCCCTCCATCGAGGTTTGAGACAGTCAGACTCATCCCATTCTTTTACCCATACAGAGTCTCCAACGTGAAATTGATGAGTTGGTGTAATCAAAATTAATGGCTCGGTTTCACATGTATAGTTGCGGATTGCTACTACTGTATCATACAACCCTTTTAATTGTTTGCTGAGTGACATTTCTCCTTGGATTTGTAATGAATCAGGGAATGATGGAAGTGGTGGCGGTCTTGCATACCTCATCTCGTATGGTGTTAGACCGGATTTTCTTGGAATGCATCGGATGTGTAACAGAGCTAACGGTAGGATATCTGGCCATTTGGTTTTTGTTTCTTGACACAATTTGGCTAATTGACTTTTCAAAGTTCTATTAGCTCGTTCAACAGCTCCGCTGTTCTGTGGTCGCCAAGCACAGTGCAGATGCCAATTAAGGCCCAAAATCTTGCTTAATTGTTGAGTGACTTCACTAGTGAATGCTGGTCCATTGTCAGAATTTATTTGTCTTGGCAGTCCATATCGTGGCAAGATCTGATGTAGGAGTAGAGTAACCACTTCCTTGGCTGTTTCTGTTCTTGTGGGTATCGCTTCAATCCATCCGGTGTAAGTGCATACTGCTACTAGCATAGCTTTATATCCTTTTGAAGGAGTCATGTGAGTGAAATCAATTTGACAAACTTGAAATGGTATAGTTCCTCGAAGGACATGTCCAGGGGCAGGACCAGGTCCATTTCGAGGATTGTTCTTTGCACATGTAACACACTGATTGATTGCGTGTTTTGTTAACTGAGTGATTCGGTTGATGTAATACGATTTTTCCAGTAGTCTTGCCAGTGAATCACGACCAAGATGTGTATTATCATGTGCTTCTTTAACTATTGTCCAAGCAATGGCTTCAGGTATCCATATTCGACCATCTTGTATAATCCACCATCCGTTTTGCTGGTGAAAGTTTTCATATTGCGCCCATTCATTTTCTTCTGTGGTGTAGATAGGAATTTCACTTGGAAACTGTAAGAGAGGGCATGTTTTTGTTGTTGTTTCTTGAAACGGTCGCTCTCGAGCTACTTCCTTTGCTGCTTTGTCAGCTCTTTGATTCCCTTGAGCAATGGGATCTGATTTTCCTGTGTGTGCTTTACAATGCATGACGGCTACTTTGCGAGGTGACCAAACTGCATTTAGTAGTTCATGTACTTCTGGTATATTTGTCAATTGCTTTCCTTCTGCAGTTAGAAATCCTCGTTCTTTGTATAGGGCTCCATGTACTTGAATGGTAAGAAAGGCATATTTAGAGTCTGTGTAGATATTCACAACTTGTCCTTTTGCTAACTGTAGAGCTCGAGTGAGGGCAATTAGTTCAGCCTTTTGTGCAGACGTTCCTGGGGGAAGAGGTTCAGCCTAAATAATGTCATCTTAGGATACTACAGCATATCCAGCAACACGTACCCCATTTATAACTTGGCTACTTCCATCAGTGAATAAAGTCCAAGCTCCTTGCCAAGGTTGATCCCTCAAATCGGGTCGACTAGAGCAGCGGTTCTCAACCGGTGCGTCGCGACACACTAGTGTGTCGCCAAGCACCGGCAGGTGTGTCGCGTGGCTCCCGGTCCCTCCCGCTGCTCGTTCTTCCCTGCTGCCGTTGCCGCCGGGCTATCAGCACGTTCAAGCCCAGCGGGAACGGCAGCGGTGCAAAAAAAAAAAAAGCTGTGGCATCCGCGGCTGGCCTTTTCTTCTTCCCGCGCCTGCATTCCCCCCTGGACCCGGAACAGGAAGTGGTGCGCGGGAAGAAGAAAGGCCGTGCCGCAAGAGAACCCACGCCTCGCGCGCCATCACGGCACACATGGGGAAGCGCTGCTGCGGCCGTATGGCCAACCGGTCTTCCTGTTCGGTGGGGGGGGGGAGCGTAAGCGCCGCGTGCAGCTTCCGCTTCCTCCCCCCAATGCAGGAAGATCAGCTGCCTCTCCTGCTGCCACCCGTTCTCCTGCTATCTTCGGGCGTCGGGCCGTATGGTCCGCCGCTCTTCCTGCTGGGGGGGGGGAGGGAGGGAGGAAGCGGACGTTGTGCGCTGCGCTTCCGCTACCCCCCCCCCCCCCGACAGGAAGTTCGGACGCCCGAAGATAGCAGGAGTCCGGTGGCAGCAGGAGAGGCAGCTGATCTTCCTGCTCTGGGGGAGAAAGCGGAAGGGAAAGGAGAGAGCAGCATGAGCCTCCCGCGATCGATGGAATTCTTCCTTCTTGGCCTGCGGGGGCTGGAGGAGCAGCTACCGTTTGTGCTGGGGGGGGGGAGGGAGAGGAAGTGAGTGACAGAAAGAGAGAGAAGCAGCCAGCCTGTGTGTAAGTGAGAGAATGTGTGTGATTGAGAGCCTGTGTGTAAGTGAGAGAATGTATTTGATCGAGAGTATGTGTGTGATTGAGAGAAACTGGTCAGAGAGCTGATGTATGTGTATATGTGAGAGATAATGAAAGTGACTGCTCAAGGAGATGACTGATGTGTATGTGAGAGTGTGAGACAGTCAGGGATGTGTGTGTGTGTGAGAGAGAGAGAGAGAGAAAAAGCATGGAAGTGAGAAATCTGGGAATGTGAGAAAGCATGGGAGTAAGAAGCCTGGTGTTGTGGGGATGTATGTGAAAGAAAGCATGGGAGTGAGAAGCCTGATTATGTGAGAGAGAGCATGGGAGTGGGAAGCCTGTGTGTGTGCATGTATATGAGAGAGACTGGTTGGTAAGGTGACGGTGTGACTGGTGTGTATGTGAATGTGAGAGAGAGAATGTGATTCAGGGAATGAGAAGCCTGTGCACGTGGAGAGCGAGCATGGAAATGAGAGAGAGACTGGGTGTGTGTGTGTGTAACAGAGAAAGTGATTATGGGAATGAGAAGCCTGTGCATGTGAAGAGAGTGAGCATGGGAGTGAGAACCTGGGTGTGTGTGAGACACAGCATGGGAGGGAGAAGCCTGTGTATGTAAGACAGAACATGGAAGTGGGAAGCCTGTGTGTGTGTGTATGCATGAGAGAGATCAGGTGACGGGTGTGTGTGAGAGAGAGAGAAAGTGATTATGGGAATGAGAAGCCTGTGCAGGTGAAGAGTGGGCATGGGAGTGAGAAACCTGTGTGTGTGTGAGACACAGCATGGGAGTGAGAAGCCTGTATATCTGAAAGAGAACATGAGAGTGGGAAGCCTATGTGTGTGTGTATATGCATGAGAGAGATCAGGTGACTGGTGTGTGTTTGCGTGTATGTGAGAGAGAGAAAGAAAGTGATTATGGGAATAAGAAGCCTGTACATGTGAAGAGTGAGCATGGGAGTGAGAAAGCTGGGAGTGTGTGAGATACAGCATGGGAGTGAGAAGCCTGTATATCTGAAAGAGAACATGGGAGTGGGAAGCCTGTGTGTGTATGCATGAGAGAGATCAGGTGACTGGTGTGTGTGTATGTGGGAGAGAAAGAAAGTGATTATGGGAATGAGAAGCCTGTGCATGTGGAGAGAACAAGCATGGGAGTGAGAGACTGGTGAGTGTTTGTGAGAAAGAAAAAGTGATTATGAGAGTGAGAAGCCCATATATGTAAGTGGAACACGGGAGTGGGAAGCCTGTGTGTGTGTGTATGGCATGAGATAAACTGTTCAGGAAGGTGACTGGTGTGTTTGTCAAAGACTGGGAGATGATTGGTGTGTGAGAGACAGAAACTGGTCATGGGGGCATGACTGGTATGGTGTGTGTGTGAGAGACATGGGCCCTAAGGAAGAGGACCATGAGTATAGAGCTTAGCCACTACTGCTGCTTCTGGTGTGTGCTACAGCCTGCATGGAAGAGGAGTAGGAAAGCTGCTGGAGGGGGTAAGTAAAGGTGGCTTTAGTTTATTTTTCTTGATTGACTGCTATTTTAATTATTTAATATTATGTGATGTGTCTGCTTTTTTTGAAATATTTTATTGGTGTTTGGAGAATTTTTAATAGTTTTTATGAGTTTTTAATTGTTGGATGTTATTCTGTTCATAGTTGTTGTGAAACATTTATTCTGCTTATTAGTATAGTTTTACAATTATTTCTGTGTGGGGATCTATAGCTGCTTGCTAGTTCTGTTTTCCTAATAAGAGGTGTATTGGTTTTTAGGGCCTGATTTAATATTTGTAGTGTTGCCTTTTCATAGATAGGGTTGCTCCTGTTTGAGTGTATTCCATAATACAGGTGTAAATGTGTGTGGATTAGTTTATGTGCATTACTACAGATCCTGGGAGTATGTTAGGTCGGTTCTGTGTCTGTTACAGAGATATTTTACTAGCATGTAAGCATTTGTATCAGTCTTATTTGTTGCGTTTTCTCAAGAGGACATGCATTGGTGGTAAACTGCTGTCTTTTCATAAGTAGGGCTTTGAGCCTGGAAATAGAAGGAGTTTGAGTTGCTGTTACTGAGATGACACCAGAACCAGAATATCTTTTTTGTAGAGTGAGTTGAACGGGGAATGTCATAATTCTGCTTTACATCCATTATTGTGGATCAGGGGGGTTCCCGTGGATGCAAACTGTACATTTACATCTAGCCCTGTGACGATCATGGGTCAGTGTGTCACGCATGTGAGAACCATCTGTCAGGTGTGTCTCGACAGAAAAAAGGTTGAGAACCACTGGACTAGAGTGTACAGTAGCCATGACTTCTTCACAGTTATGAGTAATTGGTTCAGGTGCCGGCATTAAAGTAGCTGGGTTCAAGTTTTTACTGTCTTGTATTTGGATTTCAGGTGTTTCACATAACAAGGCTTGGTACTTTACAAGACGTGAATTTGTCATCTATTTTGGTCCATGAGTTTCAAGCAGTCCTTGAATAGTGTGAGGGGTTGTTACTTGCAGAGTTTGTCCGAATGTTAATTTAATTGCTTCAGGTATTAATAAGCATGCGGCAGCAATGCTTCGAAGGCAACCAGGCCATCCTTTAGCAACATTGTCCATTCCTTTTGACAAATATGCAACAGGTCGTTCCCATGATCCTAGAGTTTGAGTCAATACCCCTATGGCCATTCCTTTTTTCTCATCAATGAACAGATGAAATGGTTTCATTACATCAGGTAATCCCAAAGCAGGAGGTGAAATCAAGGCTTCTTTCAGTTGATTTAGATTTGCTAGTTCGCGTTTCTCCCATTGGAAGGGCTGAGATTCTGCTTCTTTGCCTCGTAGTTTGTCATATAATGGTTGGGCAATAATTGCATAGTTTGCAATCCAAAGTCTACAGTATCCTGCGGCTCCTAGAAATGCACGAAGTTCCTTTTTGCAGGTCGGTACAGGCTGATCTCTTATAGAACTTGTACGAGAGATTCCAAGACGACGAGTGCCTTCACAGATTCGAAAGCCCAAATATTCTACTTCCAATTCACAAATTTGCGCTTTCTTTTTGCTTGCACGGTACCCTTTCGAGTACAAAGTCTGTAACAAATGGTGGGTTGATACTGCACATTCATGATACGTTTCTCTGAACAACAAAAGATCATCCACATACTGCACAACTGGGCCATACATAACTTGGTACTTCTTTAACTCTTTAGCCAGCTGTTCTCCAAACAGAGTGGGTGAGTGTTTGAATCCTTGAGGTAAACGAGTCCATGTATACGGTTGTTTTATTCCAGTATGGGCATTTTCCCACGTGAAGGCAAAACTTTTCTGACATTCCTCCGCTACAGGAACGGAGAAAGCATCTTTGAGATCAATGACACTGTACCATTTGGATTTAGGAGAGACTTGAGCCAGGATTGAATACGGATTAGGCACAAGGGCTACCAGGTCTGCTACTTGATTATTTACTTTCCTTAAGCCTTGTACTGGTCGGTAATCATTAGTTCCTGGTTTCTTGACTGGTAATAAGGGAGTGTTCCAAGCGGATCGAATTCGTCGTAGAATGCCCAAGTCAAATAATCTTTGCAGATGTATTTGTATTCCTTGTCTGGCCATGTATGGAATGGGGTATTGAGTTTGATTGATGACCTGTGCATTTTCTTTCATTTCAATCCATATAGGGGTAGCTTCGATAGCTAGTCCTCCTGGGTTATTTTCAGACCATACTTGAGGTACACTGTCCATCAGTTGCCTTCGTTTTTCATTTAGAGGTGTTTCTTCTTCATACCGATGTTCAATGGCTTTTTCAATAACAGGAAGATGTAGTCTCCATTCTTCTTGAAGAGGGCAAACTAGAGAAACTGGATTATCCGCAAAGGAAGCTTTAATTTCACCATTTGATTCAAACTGTAAATTTGCTCTTAATTTGCAAAGAAGGTCTCTACCAATTAATGGCACTGGACATCCTGGAACATAAAGGAATTGGTGAGATACTAATTGTTCTCCAACTCGAACCTGTCGCTTCTGGAGGATAGGAGCTGCTAGTGGCTTTCCAGAGGCTCCTACAATGGAAATACTTTTTGTTGTTGGCGTGGTTATTGCAGTAGTCATGACTGATCGCTGTGCTCCAGAGTCCAATAAGCCTATAAACGTTTTTGTTCCCACTCTTATTTCCACTAAAGGGTCAAGGGGAAGATTTTCCTTGCCTAGTCAGGAATCTTGTCCCATAATATCGTCACCCTCCTCTCCAGACGTCTCATCCACAGCCATTTGCCACTCAGCTTCTTGTGATTTAGATGGTTTGTATCCTTCCCCTTTTCGTTGAGGGGTCTCTGGGCAATCAGACTTCCAATGTCCTTCTTGTTTACAATATGCACATTGATTCACTCCTAGAGGCACTCTTCCTCCTCTTAACGGTCCTCCTCTGAACAATCTTCCTCTGAACGGTGCTCTAAAAGGCGATCTGCCTCTTCCTCTATACCCAGGATATCCTTGGTAATATCTGGCTGGGTCTCCAAAATTGGTCTCTTCCATGGCTGCGGCTAACAGGCTAACACTTTCTCTAATCCTTCGACCACTTTCTTTTTTATCCTTCTTTTCCTCTTCTAGTTCTCGATTTCCATAAACTTTATCTGCCATGACTTTCAATTGGCTGATAGTCATTCCTTCAAATCCCTCTGTCTTCTGGAGTTTCCGGCGTATGTCTGGACATGACTGTCCTACAAAGCTCATTACTATGATAGAATGATTTTTCGAATCTTCTGGATCAAACGGACTGTATCTGCGATATGCATCCATCAATCGTTCTAGGAAATCTCCGGGAGTTTCATCTTTTTTCTGCACCACGTCCTGTATCTTGCTCATGTTCATGACTTTTCTTTTTCCCTTCTTCAAAGCTTCTAAGAAGGCTTTCTGATAGGCAGCTATGCGCTCTCGTCCCATTGACGTCTGATAGTCCCAAGAGGGGTCTGTAAGCGGGGCAAATTCTCTCATTGCTTCATCGGGGCTGCCGTCTGACCCAGCTCCCTCTCTGGCTGATTCTTCCATGTTCTGTTGTATTTGTCGTCGTTCTTCAGTAGTAAAGAGGAAAGAGGCTAAATGACGAATGTCAGCCCAATTAGGATTATGAGCTGTAAAAATTCCAGATAAAAAATCAATCATCTGATCTGGTTTTTCGGCATATGAGGGGCCAAGTCGTTTCCAATTAAAAAGATCATTAGATGTAAACGGTACATATATAAATAACCTTATAGTTTGCGTAGTGCGGTAATCATTCTCTTCCGTGGGCAACACCGGCACTACTGTCGCGGTCTCTCTAATTGGTAGCTGTAAACTTGCGGCTTGCGTTTTACTGCGAGTGCCGTCAGAAACGGAAGGTTCCGCATCTTTTTCAATTTTCGCCGCTTCTATTTCTTTTTTCATTTCATGCGATGGTCCGGGTAAGGGATCGGCTTGTTCATAAGCGGGGATCATTGGCAAATCATGCAATTGCGGATAGATGGGAACGTATGGCGGCGGCGAGGGGCTTTCCGGTTCATCTACTAATATGGGTGTCGCTGCGGACGGCGGCGGTTTAACTTTTTTTTCTTCATTTCCATTATCTCCTTGTACTACAAATATGGCCGCCGCAGATGACGTATCTTCTTTCGTATTCAAAATGGCCGTCTTCTCTTTTCTCTTCCGGTTTGGGGACTTCCGGCCTTTCATTTTTTGTATATGCGCCACCATTACGAGAGCGGCTCCCTCTACTAACTTTCTTGCCCATGACGGTGGATTCAAAATGACTGCAATCCAGGCATCGATATACGGTCTATCTTCGGGGCATCCTGGATTACCTTCTATTATTACTATATTTTGGACTTTCGTGGCCGTTTGCAAATCAAAAGTTCCTATCGGGGGCCAATTAACACATAAGCTCGGCCATTTATATGCGCATCGCTGGATCATTCCGGTTTTCGTGCATTTATGCCTGTCGAACACTTCGCTAAAGTGCTCCGTCATGGTTTTTAATGGAGTAGAGCCTCCCCCTCCCATTTTAGAATAGAATAACAGACAAAGGAGGGAAGGGATAGCGGATAGGTAAGGGGTCCGTATCCGCCAGACACAAAAGGATCACAATCGCCTCGACTAGAACGCGGTCGCCCGGCCTAGAACTGCGAGGCCATTCACTCTCTTTCACACATTCCCAAATTTTTCCCAAATCGCTGTGGTCTTCAGAGCTTAATTCCTACTAGCCACTGCGCGGGGCGTGATCAAGGCCCCCTCGATCCTTCGTGATAACGGATCGGCTTGAAATTTATTCTTATCTTATTTCTTATCTTATTTCTTTCATTTTCCCAAAATACTTGCCTGAAAAGTTCTTCCGATCGTCAAGAAAGCCTTCTTCCCGGATCACCAGCCCAGAGGTCTCAGGAGATTTTCTGTGGAATGGTCCCCTCAGAAACCTGATCGCTGAACTCAGCGGTGGCCACTCACCAGGTAAGTCTGGGGGATCGCTCCGCCACCAAACTACCGGACCAACTGGGGGGCTAATATAGCGTCCCCGGTACCTCCTGGCTGGCTCGCCAAATGAAACCGTCTCTAAAAGTCAGAAAGGAGGTCCAGACAACTGATCTGTAAAGATAGACTTTTATTGCCAGCAAGATGCAGCTAAGACAATGGCTTAGTACAACTGCATGCCACTCCCCATGGGGAGTGAACTTTTATACATTCATTCAAGTAGGTGTAGCTTATAATCAAGTCATTGTTTCGTCATTTAATTGACGTACGTGATATGTTAGACATTTTATAGCTGATATCGTATTAATACAATACAAATTATTATTATTACAAAATGGTGGTGCGTTCCACTGAATGTCAGTATGTAAGTGCATAATTACGTAGTGCATGCCATTGCGTTTCAAATGTTAGTACATTCAAGATGGCCGTGCGTTTCAATGCGTGTCACTGCTGGCGTTGTTAATTAGAAGGTTTCAGTTTTCTCATTCAACGATTGTCCATAAAATTGAACTCCTTCAAGAAGAGCTGTTTACTGGCAACAGTTCACAGCATAGACATCATCTCCATGGGTGCTTGAAGACCCCACTATCTGAAATGCCTTCTGGCTCCCCTCTCCTTTGGTTCAGGAGACAAAGTTTGGCTCAGAGGTAGGTGGAAGTCGATATAAACTATAATTTGAAAAATAAAACAGTAGAACTTCAGCACGTGTATTTGCCAAATTTAGGGTTCAGTGAGTAGAAATATAGTTATGGGGGTCCAATGAGGCCAGCCCAGGCCTGCTATGCTCTTTGCAAGGGTGGCACATTTCTGGGAGTGGTCATACACTATTGTGGCAGATGTGAGCCACGGCACTCCGTCCTCTGTTCCAGTTACATGTCTCAGAGAGGGAAGCGGAGTTTCGCAGGCCTGGCAGACCATGTAGGATCAGGAAGGTTCCTGACAGTATTGGTTCTTCTACAGCTTTCACTGGGCCAGGTGACTCAGATGTTTCCACGAGAGCTGCCATGTCACCCAGGTCAACTGAACAGGCTGATCCAGTTCCAGATTTTATCCCATTGCATGCATGATTTCATAGTCTGGATTTTTCCATTGATCTATTGTAAAGTGTTGGCGAGCATGGCAAGGAACTGCCAGAGGAAGTCACCATCTCAAGTACTTGCCTTGAAGTTCGGCTCCATATTAACAGTTGGACACCGCATCCCACAGGCCAACCACAAAAGAAACCAAACCTGAAATAACTGCCTGACCGTCACCCACCAGACAGACTGAGAAGCTCAATGATGTCCAGTGAGCTCAAGGAACAGAAAAGAAACTACTTTGAATGACCCCAGTGACTTAACAAGCAGAAAACGTCACAATCCCTAGCATCTGCTATCTGCCACTCCTGCCAATAATAATAATAATTATACTAATGATAATCCATCTTCCAGGATAGAAACCCCTTCAGCGCAAGGGAAAAGAGAACAGGGTGCTTTATCCTGACGGAGAACGTCTCGCCACTTCCTCCCCTGTAAGAGCTGGCAGGAGAGGCAGACACTACATACAGAAAGCATATTCCTATGCTGTCGCGCAGCTCGGACACACACACACACACACACACACACACTACATACAGAAAGCACATTCCTATGCTGACGCGCAGCTCGGGGACACACACACACACACATACATACATACATACATACACACATACACAGGAGAGGCACACACTACATACAGAAAGTATATTCCTATGCTAACACGCAGCTCGGACATACACACATACATACATACACAGGAGAGGCACACACTACATACAGAAAGTATATTCCTATGCTAACACGCAGCTCGGACATACACACATACATACATACACAGGAGAGGCACACACTACATACAGAAAGTATATTCCTATGCTAACACGCAGCTCGGACACACACACATACATACATACACAGGAGAGGCACACACTACATACAGAAAGTATATTCCTATGCTAACACGCAGCTCGGACATACACACATACATACACAGGAGAGGCACACACTACATACAGAAAGTATATTCCTATGCTAACACGCAGCTCGGACACACACACATACATACATACACAGGAGAGGCACACACTACATACAGAAAGTATATTCCTATGCTGACACGCAGCTCGGACATACACACATACATACATACACAGGAGAGGCACACACTACATACAGAAAGTATATTCCTATGCTGACACGCAGCTCGGACATACACACATACATACATACACAGGAGAGGCACACACTACATACAGAAAGTATATTCCTATGCTAACACGCAGCTCGGACATACACACATACATACATACACAGGAGAGGCACATACTACATACAGAAAGTATATTCCTATGCTAACACGCAGCTCGGACACACACACATACATACATACACAGGAGAGGCACACACTACATACAGAAAGTATATTCCTATGCTGACACGCAGCTCGTACATACACACATACATACATACACAGGAGAGGCACACACTACATACAGAAAGTATATTCCTATGCTAACACGCAGCTCAGACACACACACATACATACATACACAGGAGAGGCACACACTACATACAGAAAGTATATACCTATGCTGACACGCAGCTCGGACATACACACATACATACATACACAGGAGAGGCACACACTACATACAGAAAGTATATTCCTATGCTGACACGCAGCTCGGACATACACACATACATACATACACAGGAGAGGCACACACTACATACAGAAAGTATATTCCTATGCTGACACGCAGCTCGGACACACACACATGGACATACACACGTACATACATACACAGGAGAGGCACACACTACATACAGAAAGCATATTCCTATGCTGACACGCAGCTCGGACACACACACATGGACATACACACGTACATACATACACAGGAGAGGCACACACTACATACAGAAAGCACATTCCTATGCTGACACGCAGCTCGGACACACACACATACATACATACACAGGAGAGGCACACACTACATACAGAAAGCACATTCCTATGCTGACACGCAGCTCAGACACACACCCACACACACACACCTGAAGTGTTAGCCATCCTTGTTCTGTTTATCTTCATCAAGAAGAGCTGGGGGGGGTCCTGGCCCTGAGGAACATGAGGCGGGCAGCATGACGAGAGGGCCCCGTGCACGACTCCTGGGACGCTCCTCTGTGCAGGTCGCACCCCGCCCAGAATCCCTCATCTTGCCAGGGTTGGAAGTGCAGTTTCTGGTTAAGGGCCATCCCTCTTCTCTCCTAAGTCTTCTGGAGAGGTGAGAGGAGGATTTGATGAAAAAACAGTGAGCTCCTGCTCTGCATTCACCCTCTTCATGGGCCTTATCGCCCCTCTGCCCAACCCTGCGTCCAGCGCCATCGGAAAAAGATGGAACCCAAAACAGAGGAAGCGAGAGATCTGCCCTCTACTCAGCCCACACGGGAAGGCAGCAGTGACTGCAGGGTCCTTACGGGGACATAAACGCCCTGGCTCCCCTGCTCACGTGGCCTTCCCTTCACCCTCCTGTATCCTCCCAACGTCATAGGACGGGGGGTGAACACTTCATGCTGCTCCTCTGCCTCCAAGAGCCTTGAAGACCTGCCCCAACCTCCCTACAGGTTGCCTCCCTGCCGTCCCTGCAGCCTGCGGTGTTCCGGGGTTTATCCCCTGGGAAGGGGAGGGAGAGCTAAGGATGATACTCCGGGGGACCCGCAGGACCACCCCAGGGAGCGAAGATGTTCCCTACCTTTTGGCCTCATGACTCGGCAGCCACAGCGCCAGATCTCCCGGGCAGCGACACTGCAGCATCCTTCTAAGCTGCAGAAGCCCCGGAGGCAGGGGGAACGTTAGACAACACCGTCCTCGTTCCTGGCTCGTCCAGGTGCTTCATCCACTGGCTTGTGCCTGGACCTCGATGTCCTCCCCCAGGCCATGAATGCAAGGATTTAAACTGGCCTTCGGCTGCCAGCAGGTGGGCTGCAGTGAAGGCGCGCCAGTAGATGCTGAGGCCTGGCACCGTACAACGTGCTGACGCGTCCTGCCAGGCAGGCTCACCCGGGCTGGGCACGAGAGAGAGGCCTGCCCAGGCTCCACTGGCAACGGGCCTCCATCCATCGGGGGTCTATTCTTCCAGCCCACTCACTCCTGGGCCGGGCCCCGGCTCCACCTCCTGACGCACCATCTATCCCTGAGGGTGTGCACAGCTGTCCAGCACACCCCCTTCTCCCCCCGGGCCTTTCCCGAAAGATAAAAGTCCTCTGGGGCAAGAGATATTGGACAGTCAAGGGGCTATTTCTCTACCTCTAGGGTGACCCCTTTTCAGCCTCCCAAAGTCCTGCCCGGAGGCGGGAGGAGGCCACTGTGGCTATAACCATTCTGGAGCTTCCCACCTGTCCCATTATATCTGATGCCGACATTTATTTGGCCAGAAGTGGGGAATAGACAGCGGCTCCAGAGCCCTCGGGTCACTACATGGGCCTAGCGTGCAGACCCTTCCTCCCCTGCTTCTCTCTCCACTTCCATCTGGATGTAATGTTGGGGTCCAGGCTTACCCACGCCTCTCTCACCTCAGTGGTGAAGAACCCCTCCCTCCAGGGCACGCGGTGGCCTCTCTCACCTCAGTGGTGAAGAACCCCTCCCTCCAGGGCACGCGGCGGCCTCTCTCACCTCAGTGGTGAAGATCCCCTCCCTCCAGGGCACGCGGCGGCCTCTCTCACCTCAGTGGTGAAGAACCCCTCCCTCCAGGGCACGCGGCGGCCTCTCTCACCTCAGTGGTGAAGAACCCCTCCCTCCAGGGCACGCGGCGGCCTCTCTCACCTCAGTGGTGAAGAACCCCTCCCTCCAGGGCACGCGGCGGCCTCTCTCACCTCAGTGGTGAAGAACCCCTCCCTCCAGGGCACGCGGCGGCCTCTCTCACCTCAGTGGTGAAGAACCCCTCCCTCCAGGGCACGCGGCGGCCTCTCTCACCTCAGTGGTGAAGAACCCCTCCCTCCAGGGCACGCGGCGGCCTCTCTCACCTCAGTGGTGAAGATCCCCTCCCTCCAGGGCACGCGGCGGCCTCTCTCACCTCAGTGGTGAAGAACCCCTCCCTCCAGGGCACGCGGCGGCCTCTCTCACCTCAGTGGTGAAGAACCCCTCCCTCCAGGGCACGCGGCGGCCTCTCTCACCTCAGTGGTGAAGAACCCCTCCCTCCAGGGCACGCGGCGGCCTCTCTCACCTCAGTGGTGAAGAACCCCTCCCTCCAGGGCACGCGGCGGCCTCTCTCACCTCAGTGGTGAAGAACCCCTCCCTCCAGGGCACGCGGCGGCCTCTCTCACCTCAGTGGTGAAGAACCCCTCCCTCCAGGGCACGCGGCGGCCTCTCTCACCTCAGTGGTGAAGAACCCCTCCCTCCAGGGCACGCGGCGGCCTCTCTCACCTCAGTGGTGAAGAACCCCTCCCTCCAGGGCACGCGGCGGCCTCTCTCACCTCAGTGGTGAAGAACCCCTCCCTCCAGGGCACGCGGCGGCCTCTCTCACCTCAGTGGTGAAGAACCCCTCCCTCCAGGGCACGCGGCGGCCTCTCTCACCTCAGTGGTGAAGAACCCCTCCCTCCAGGGCACGCGGCGGCCTCTCTCACCTCAGTGGTGAAGAACCCCTCCCTCCAGGGCACGCGGCGGCCTCTCTCACCTCAGTGGTGAAGAACCCCTCCCTCCAGGGCACGCGGCGGCCTCTCTCACCTCAGTGGTGAAGAACCCCTCCCTCCAGGGCACGCGGCGGCCTCTCTCACCTCAGTGGTGAAGAACCCCTCCCTCCAGGGCACGCGGCGGTCTCTCTCACCTCAGTGGTGAAGAACCCCTCCCTCCAGGGCATGCGGCGGCCTCTCTCACCTCAGTGGTGAAGAACCCCTCCCTCCAGGGCATGCGGCGGTCTCTCTCAAACCATGATTTAGCTGTAGGGTTGGCCAACTATGGTCCTCAGGAGCCACAAACTGGCCAAGTTTTCAGGATATCCACAATGAAATTGCATGAGATAGATCTGCATACAATGGAGGCAGTGCATGCAAGTCTATCTCATCCATATTCATTGTGGCTATTCTGACAACCTGGCCTCTTTGTGGCTCTCAAGCACTGGAATTGGCCACTGATTTAGAGGCACAAAACATAGTTTGTATGTATTAACTGTGTTTTCAAGCATAACCATGGTTTGTGCGTGTTGTGTTAGAAAATATGATTTATAGACGTAAAAGTTGGGAGCACAAAACGAGAGTTAAGAGCATAATGTTTATGCTCCTGAAAGTTGTATGTACAAAACACAAGTTAGGATCACAAGTTATGCCCCTACAAGTTATGCGCAGAAGAGATGAGCTAAGAGCATAAAATGTGCACAAATCCTATATAAATCATGTTTTATGTGCATAAATCCCACGTACAGGACCCTAATACCACAAACTGCAGGCATAGGCTAACATTAGCCCCTTAAACTTTATTCTGCCTCTGATGAGAAGTTTCATTTCCAGCATAAAGCAAACATGAGTTAAATTTACACGCTCTCTGCAAATGTTGTGATTATCATGGGGTTTGTATAGAGGAGTGCCACACATTTTTACATGTGCTCAGTTTTTGTATGCAAAACTTGCTACTTCGGGAGCTAAGTTCTCCACTCGAAAATGTGCACAGAACCCCACGTCGACGTGTGCACACAACCCAGGGCACGTTATCCCACCCGGGCTTCTGGTAGCAATTTTCAAAGGCAGTTAACCCGGTAAAAGGGCTGAAAATACATCTCCTGAAACGTAACTGAAAGTAGGTAGAGGGTCATACAGCACGCATGCTCTGGGTGTCGTTCCCGTGAGCGGATTTAGGATGGGAGAAACAAGGCACGTTTGCACTTGATTTCACATATGCGTGCGCCACTCTGCTGCCCCTCAGCCACCTGCTCCAGTAGCGTGCAAGGCACACGGATGCTTTGAACATGCGTAACATTGTACCTGCTAATTTTCAGAGGGAGACCACGGTTGCTGCTCTTTGAAACCTGTGTGTATATTTAAGAAAAACACACCTGCCTAATTTGCAACTGTGTTAGCTGTTTTGAAAGTTGCCCCCTCAATAGTTTTGTCACCGTAAAGAAGAAGGAAGAAAGGCAAGTGAGCGAAGCCAGGTTTCCACTGGTGTGAGTGCAGGGAAAAAAGGTTTAGCCGAGTCCTTACTACGACTTGGACCTTGGAGGTCAGGATGAGTGATAGTATTAGGGAGGCTGTGCGTGTTCAGTCGTTTCACGTTAGATTGCCGTTCTGATTTTCAGTCTTCTGGATGCTGATTTTGTTATATTTGTATGGCCGCCTTCCCTAGACGAAGCCTAATCCAGTGGTTCCCAACCTGTGGTGTCCGCAAGACCATTCTCGAGGATCCTCCAGAAGGGCTGCCAGGAAGTTTAGCCAGGGAGAAAGTGAGCGGGCTGCTTCTGTCTGTGATTAACTGGGCCCGGAGAGTGAGAGTGGGGCCTGTCATGGTCCCAGAAACTTCACCCCACGTTGCTGCTGACGAGGAGGAGGAGGAGGGGCAGAAAGGGGCCATTGCCACTGATAAGAAGCCACAAACCACATGATTAACGGAGATGGGGAGGAAGGGACGATTGTGAACCCCATTACTGCACGTCATGAGGAAGTGGAGAAGAGGAGGCCGATTGCTGCAGCCTGTGCTGTATAATGAGGAAAGCTGAGTTATCCCACTGCTGCCACAAGCTCTGCCACGGGCCTGAGAGAGAGAGAGAGGAGGAGAACAGAGCGAGTGGAATGGCTGAAAGGAGGAAATGGTCCAGGGAGTGAGAGAGGAGTCAGAGGGGATTGTAGTCTATCAGGGGAGAGAAGAAGAGGACCCCAGAAGTAGACACAGAGGGAGGGATGGAGGGAAAGATGAGCACCAAGGATCAAGGAGGAGGGAAGATGAGACAATAGCCGGGTTTGGATTTCGGGGGGACAGAGAAGTGGAGCTCTGAAAAGCAGGCTAGTGCATTGCGTTTTCTAAAATCCAAATGACTTTGTGACTCTCATTTTCTGTAGGTGTTTTTAAGAATCATAAAAGAAAAGCAGACTAAAAGAGGGTGGATTTTCAGGGAGGATAAGTTTGAAAATGTAAAGCTTGCTGTCCCTGCGGCTGTGGGAGCCGCAGGCAGACTTTTCCCTGGGCTGGGGAGGAGAAGGGAAGTTCGTGCTGAGATTGAATCCTCGTGCACACTTTCATGCATGTGGGTTAGACCTGCTTCATAGCAGATGAAACGTACGCAGGAGCAAAAGGATTGGCTTTCCCCTGCCAGCCCGAGTTTTCAAAAGGAGAATCAGGTTGCGGGTCTGCGGGTCCCGGTGCCGATTTTCTGCCAGGCCATACCAAGCTGCCAACCTGCAATGTTTTTTGTTTTCTTAACTTTTTAGTTAGAAAAGGTAGATATGCAGTAAAGTATTGAATATGCATACGATTCAGTAAGAAAATAATCAAGTACATAAAACAGCTCAGCAATCAACAGTGCTCTCACAGTAATCAAGATGAGGGCCCCAGGACCGTTCAGATTTAAAGAGAGAGTCATGTCAGCCCCGTAGCTGGAGACTCCAGGGGTTTGTTTTGGTAAATCCAGCTGCTAGCAACAACTGACTCGCCAAAGCCCGGGATCTGACAGGCACCAAGAGCCAGCACTGCCTGCTTCCTTATCCGCATTGCAGCCGGATGGGAAGGCGGATTGGCCTCAACCTTCAATTAGGAGGGCACATTTTAAGTAGCTTTGGAAACTGCCCCTCCTACGTATTCAGGTTAGATGAAAGGTTTATACCTTATAAATGGTGCCGGAGTGCATCTCATCATTTCTTTTCTTATGGCAAGCAAGAAATTAACGAAAAGTGCCTGGGGGTCCCCGGAACGTTTTGAAGCTGAAAAGGGGTCCGTGTTCTCCGAAAGGTTGGGAGCCCCTGGTCTAATCCAAAGCAGTTCACAAGACATAAGAATAATACATAAAAAAAACAGAATATCAAAACAATTTAAAGGTACAGATCACTACAAGTCAGTAAAGATATAGAACAAATCATACATTTCTAAACAAAATATTAATAATAGTAATAGCTGTAACCCCCTCTTCGGTTTAGAGCCAGAACGTAGGGGCCACCCAGTCCCCAGGGCCAGTCTCGGTGTCCCGGAGCTATCGTCCTTGAGTCGTGCACGGTTATGCTCTGGGGTGCCCAGCAGCCTCTCACTCGCCATAGCTGACATGCACGGTCCTCGTCATCTTGAACAGAGGCAAGCAGCGTGCTGGGATCGATGTTCAAATACTACATTCACTGTCATTCCAAAAAAAAAAAAAAGCCAAAATAACAAGAATGCAAAGAAGAATGAACATCCCAAGTGCCACAAACTCTTGCACCAGCCTCTGAGTCACTGGGAAAGAAAGACAAATCGCACCTGGAAAACAGGCAGGGAGGGTGGTGCTGGCAGAAAAAGCCCTCTGCTGTGCAAGGTAAAGCTAAATCTCCTCCAAAACCCCGTCCTTATTCCTTAGCAAGTACAGCCCCCACTTTCAGTGGACGCAGTGCACGTGGCTGATTCTACTTTACCTGCTCACAGAGCACAGAAGCCTTTCCCCTCAGAGAGGGGGTAGCAGCCCCCCCGGAGCGGGGAGCAGGTCCTAAGTAAAACCAACTCTCTTCTCCTTTCTCTCTCTCTCTCTCTCTCTCTCTCTCTTCCAGGTCTGTGAAGGCGGAGTCCACCCACCCCCTCTGGAACAGGCTTGTGGGGGCCGTGAGTTTGAGGAAGTCCACCCGCACCTTGGACATGTGAAGGAGGGCAGCTAAACCTGAAGAAGAGATACCTGACCCCCTGCCTACGCGGGCCCAGAGATCGCTGCTCTCTTTCAAGCATTACCTCTGTGCTGACAAACCCGCTGAACGTCTTGCACGATTGCTCGCAATCCAAAGTGCATTCAGATTCAGTCTTTTCATGAGAGACTGCAATAGAAAGTGGTGCAGTATTGAAGCCATGAGTGCAGTTTTTAACGAGCTCTTTTATGTTCTGTGGATAATGAGAATCCTGAAGGCAGGGGGTACCTATGACACTTGTGCCGCGATTATCTGAAGCCCAGCTGGAGACCCTGGGGGCACCCTTTTCCTCCTAAGGTAGTGCTGTACGTTGCTTGTTCTCTCCCATCTTTGGAGGCTCCAGGGCCAAATGCATGGGATTCGACCTTCGACTGACGTAGCTGACTGCCTGTGCAGTTTATACTCAGGCGTTATCATGCCAGAGACCACGCAAGGAACGGGGAGCGCACTTATGCATACATGAGGACTGGATCCAGTTGGACCCAACTTCATGTTGGCCGATTTATCAAAGGACGGCCTTAAGATTTCTGCTAAATTGTTAGCCAATAGGCTGAAGATCTTGTGTTTCCTTCTCAGGTGGGGTTTGTAACAGGGGGCCAGCTGGAGTGGGACAGACATAGCCGGCAAGGGGAAGTCTGTTCATGAAAAGATACCTCACAGCCTGGCCCACCGTGCCATCTGCTCAGCCGCTGTTTTTAGAACCCACAGGCCAGTGCAGGGATTTGAACCCCTCAGCAGGAGTTACAGATTGGTTTTTGCCAGATTTGACACAGTGATGTACAATCTTCTGCAGGCTGTCAGATGGCTTGTGTGACCTGGGTTGCTGGTTGCATTCGTGTTGCTAGTGACGAGGTTATCCCCATCACTGCTAGCCCCTCCCTGCCAGCCTCCTCACCTCTATCACACCTGTACGTTCAGTCACACTCATCCAACCTCAGCCTGCATTTAACAAAGTAGACGCTGTCCTCGAAAGCTCATGCCTCAATAAATGGGTTACTCTACTAGGTGCCAGCTGCCTCTTCTCATTTTTGCTCCTCTAGACTAACAGAGCTATCCCTCTGAAGATCTTATCCAACCTCACTCCTCATTATCTTTTTGCTATTGCAATTTATCCAGGGCACCAGATAAATGCCAGAATAAGTAATAGGAAATGAAGGGAGTAAAGATTCTGAGCTGATGTTGGCATCTGTATGTTGTTGCTGAAGCAGCACAGGGGTGGCCACCTCTGGTCCTCAAGAACCAAGCGCAGCCCTGCTTTTTAGGTTATCCTCGATGAATATGTATGAGAGAAATCTGCATGCGTCCCCTTGATTCTGTGCCTAATCGTGACGGAGGCCCTGAAAGCCAGGCCTGTTTGTGGCTCTAGAGGACCGGAGTGAGATGCAAACCACGAACATGAAAGTACCCTCAAAGACACGAATGTCACGCTTCAGGCGGCGTGGGTGCGGCACCAGTGCAATGGTGGAGGGGCTGCAGTCACCTGGAAGAGGGGGCTGCACAGTGCAGGCAGCTTTTCAGTCACATTTGCACAAAAGACAAAGCAGGAGACGAGGGGAGGCGAGCGCAGTGCATTTGCAAAGAGAAGCAGGAGCAGCAGAAAAGAGACACAAAGCACTGCTTTAGGTACCACGTCTACCCCTGCGCTTTGTGAACATTCATGAGAAGCCCCAAATGCACCACTGCATCATAAATGCAATTGTAGGTAATGGGGCTCAGAAAGGGACGTGGCCTATAAACCGTTCAAATGAAACCAAAATATGCAGCGTGGCACCCATGTTCCTGAAATCACAAATCTTTATTTTACAACAAAGATCAAGCATATTAACCTTAACGCTCTTCCACCACCAAATATCCTTCCTCAGGGCGCATTGCTTTCTACATTCTTCCATCACAACAAGTTTAGAAGTTATTAAAATAAATGTGATTTAAAAGCTATGAGCATAACAGGCAGATTAGGAAAGCAAATCATGAATGGAACCTATCCTCCCGAATAATCCACAGTATTACAATCTAACCTCCCTAGATTCCACCCATATCCTCATATAAATATCATAGATATAACATCCTCACGCATGAATAACCGAAGAGAAAATCAAAGGGCTTGGCGCTAAGTATCACTATCCAGAAACTTCCTGCGAGTAATCTCTCCGGGTCTCGCCCTTCCTCCCCAATGCGAGTTTCCAGTTTTTCAATGCCACACTAGCTGAAGTCATCCAGCCTACCTGGCTAGAAATCATTAAAAATGTACAGCTTCAGGATATTTCCTGTCTTTCCTTTTGCTCTATAAATTGTTCAGACAACATTTCTGCAATGGCCTACGTCGTGTCAAATCCATTTAAGGCTAAAAGGACCTTTTGAGATTTCATGGCCTTTTTCTGTGTAAGATTTACTGTATTTAATATATGTGATACACAATTTGCTTCTTTGTATTTCCATGTAGGTCAGTGGGGCTATCAGCTCCAATAAAATATGTGTTCCTGTTGTAAGGCTTTTATTTGTTCATAGCCCAAACGAGAGTTTTTGCTAGGCAATTTTGTAATGCCTGTTTATCTGTAAAATACCAATATTATATGCAAAATAGTCCTGCCATCAACGAACAGAATATTATGTGAAACATGTTGTATCAAAATTTATCTTTTTAATATACCAGAAAGTTTTCTTTCGTATCTTATATATTTTTTTTTATATTTTATAATAAATACTTTGGACCTTCATAAAACCCCGCGGTTACAAGCTTTGAATTTTGCTTGACTTTTCAACGCTCAGGGTCATCTTTAATCATTGGTCCTTTTTGAAAACTTTTTTTATATTTATATAAAGTCTTTTTAGGAAAACATTTTTACTTAAAAAATGTGGTACTTCCCCTTTGGTTGTTTGGCATCCAGAGTCCGACATAAGAACATAATAAAATGCCGCATAGCCTCGGGATGTGCATAAGTCCCAGGGCTTTGTAAAAGGGGCATGTCAGAGGCGGTTAGGGGCGGGCCCGGGGGCGTGGCACCGGCCTGGGGGCATGGTCAAGGCCTCCGGACCAACCCCCAGGTCGGGTGATGGCGCGCCAGCAGTCCGCTGGCGCGCACAGATTTACACCTGCTTTCAGCAGGCGTAAATCTGCCAACAAAGGTAGGGGGGGTTTAGATAGGGCCGGGGAGGTGGGTTAGGTAGGGGAAGGTGAGGGGAGGCGGAAGGAAAGTTCCCTCCGAGGCCGCTCCGATTTCGGAGCGGCCTCGGAGAGAACAGGCAGCGCGCGCCGGGCTCGACGCGCGCAGGTTGCACAAATGTGCACCCCCTTGCGCGCGCCAACCCCGGATTTTATAAGATACGCGCGGCTATGCTCGTATCTTATAAAATCCAGCGTACTTTTGTTCATGCCTGGTGCACGAACAAAAGTACGCGTGCGCGTAAATTTATAAAATCTACCCCTAAGTGAACTTAATAGCAGGTAATGGACTTCTCCAAGAACTTATCCAATCCTTTTTTAAACACCGCTATACTAACTGCACTAACCACATCCTCTGGCAACAAATTCCAGAGTTTAATTGTGCGTTGAGTAAAAAAGAACTTTCTCCGATTAGTTTTAAATGTGCCCCATGCTAACTTCATGGAGTGCCCCCTAGTCTTTCTACTATCCGAAAGAGTAAATAACCGATTCACATCTACCCGTTCTAGACCTCTCATGATTTTAAACACCTCTATCATATCCCCCCTCAGTCGTCTCTTCTCCAAGCTGAAAAGTCCTAACCTCTAGTCTTTCCTCATAGGGGAGCTGTTCCATTCCCCTTATCATTTTGGTAGCCCTTCTCTGTACCTTCTCCATCGCAATTATATCTTTTTTGAGATGCGGCGACCAGAATTGTACACAGTATTCAAGGTGCGGTCTCACCATGGAGCGATACAGAGGCATTATGACATTTTTCGTTTTATTCACCATTCCCTTTCTAATAATTCCCAACATTCTGTTTGCTTTTTTGACTGCCGCAGCACACTGAACCGACGATTTCAATGTGTTATCCACTATGAAGCCTAGATCTCTTTCTTGGGCTGTAGCACCTAATATGGAACCCAACATTGTGTAATTATAGCATGGGTTATTTTTCCCTATATGCATCACCTTGCACTTATCCACATTAAATTTCATCTGCCATTTGGATGCCCAATTTTCCAGTCTCACAAGGTCTTTCTGCAATTTATCACAATCTGCTTGTGATTTAACTACTCTGAACAATTTTGTGTCATCTTCAAATTTGATTATCTCACTCGTCGTATTTCTTTCCAGATCATTTATAAATATATTGAAAAGTAAGGGACCCAATACAGATCCCTGAGGCACATGATATCACATTTCGCGTGCTGCTGCCTCAGGGATTCTCCAACCTTTTTTCACGTCCTGCTACTTCAAAGAATCTCCAGATATTTTCAATCATTCCAAGAAGGATCCATTACGTTTCTTCTGCAATAAAAGGTATTTTAGTCTCTTTTGTAATAGAAATGTTTCGAGTGAGTATATGCACATCACGGACAACATTACGAGCCACCTGGCAGAACTGCTTACCAGACATTGCCCCCATCTTAATCTTCTTCATCGCTTAGGCACAACCTGGCTGAAAGTGAGTCTACTTATGCATGTAACTCACGTACCTCACATGGCTATTTACGTGCTATGATTGTCAGACAATCCTACATGTTGTGACGTAAAAATCACATGAATTGGGTCCATTCGATTTCCTTATTCAGGCCTTTTGGCGAGACTGATTGCAATTGAAAAATCCACCTCTGTTCTTGTTGTCTGAGCCGCGTAACGCGGTCTCCTCCTCTCCAATGCGGTAATATAATTTCTAAAACCGTCCACTGTATTTCCTCGAAGGTATGATTGAAATCTCTGAAATGAGCTACCAATGGTGCTTCCATTTTCCCAGTTTTTAAGCAACTCCTGTGCTCAATCAATCTGGCGCGAATTTGTCGTTTTGTCATTCCAACATAAATTAATTTACACGGACAGAATATGGCGTATACTATGAAACTTGTTTGACAAGTGAACTCACTAGGTAACACAGCTTCTTGACCCGACGATGTCCTACTAGATGATTGTGTTAATTTAAGTGAACAGAAAGCACAATTTGAGCATTGTTTAGTTGTTTCTATCATCTTAGGGGGGGGGGGGGGGGGTTTTGACAGCTTACATGGACTACATGCTCTCTAATATTGGAACCTCTAGTGAAAGCGATTCTTATTGGATCTTTAAATAAAGGGTGGATTTCCTGGAGGATAGTCCAATGTTTGCGAATGGCTCGACTGACAGAAGTGGACAATGATGTGTGTCTCAAAACCAAAGTCTGCAGGTTCAAATCCTCCGCCAATGATTTTCCCAAAACCAAATAATCTCTGTTCACATATAGAGTTCGACGATAGGCTGATTTCACACAGGATACTGGTTATCCTTTCTGCAAAATTCGATCCGCCATGCATTTTGCTTGGATTTTAAAATCGGCTCAGTCTGTGCATAGTCTTCGTAGTCTTAGAAACTGACCTACAGGAAGATTGGTCTTAAAATTGGACGCATTGGTCTTAAAATTGGACGCATCAGAAAAAGGCACCAGCCTCTCCCTATCAGGAGTCCATCTCCAATCTCTACAGTAGCAAGAAGCTGATAGATCTGCAGGCGAGCATCAGAAAAAGGCACCAGCCTCTCCCTATCAGGAGTCCATCTCCAATCTCTACAGTAGCAAGAAGCTGATAGATCTGCAGGCGTGCTATTGCTCGGTGATTTCAGTCTGCCAGATGTCGACTGGGGCATCCCATCTGCAGTTTCTTCTAGAAGGAAGGAGGTCCTAGATTGTCTGCAGGAAGTGGTAATGGAGCCAACATGTGAAGGGGCAATCCTAGACCTGATGCTTAGGAAAGGGGAGAGCATTACTGATGTCAAAGTGAGGGATCACAAGATGGCGAGGTTCATTCAAAGGTGAGAGCCCTGGACTTCAGGAAAACTCATTTGTTAAGATGGAGGAGTGCCGCAGGGAGTCACTAACTGGATGGGATAAACTACGAGGGAAGCAGAAGAGCAGTGGCCAAAACTGAAAGGGGATCTTGTATGGGCTAAAAATATTTTCATTGGGAAAGTACATTACGGTCAGAGGAAAAAGAGGCCATTGAGGTTTTCTAAAGAAGTGGATGCAAGGGTAAGGAAAAAAGGTTTCACATTCATAACTCCATCCCACCAGATTTGCGACAGGAACCCTGCCTTCCTACATTTAGGAAAAGACTTAAAACGTGGCTATTCACGAAAGCCTTTCCTGAACTAAACTAAACCTATTCCATTATTACCTATTCGCTCAGACTTTGCCTTAATCATAGTAATTAATATCCCTACCTCATAAGGGCAATTCTTCAACGCTATAAGCACATTGACTGGCATATATGTTATATATATTTAAACCCCTGCTTCTTTTCTCTGATCCAAGTTATATTACTCCCTTGTTTTATTGTAACTGCATTCCTTAGCCTTCTCTTGTTTAACGTTTTTTACTACTATTACTATTATTTTATTATTATTATTATTTAGATCAATGTTATTTATTGCCTTTTGTTCCCTATCTACTTGTTAATTGTAAACCGACATGATGCGATATTTATCGCGAATGCCGGTATAGAAAAACTTTAAATAAATAAATAAATAAAATAACCTACAAGAGATCACAGAAACTGGAATAAAGGCGACAATATCTGGAAAAGCTGGAAAGTAGTCAGGGGAGCAGAGACACAAATGGAAGAAAAATTAGCTAATGTAGTAAAATAGGATAGCAAGACCTCTTAAAAGGGGCAGGACCATTGTGGAGCAACAACAGGAGGCCAAAAGAAAAGATTCGGTAAGCATAAACAAGCATCGAACGTTAAAAAATTAAAAATAATACTAGATAATAAGTTTAAATAAATAAAAGCCAAAAACAAAGGAGGGGGATCTGTGCCAATGCCCCTCACCAAACAAGACAACTGCAGGTCCACTTTGGCTACCAAAAATAAGCCTCCCCCCCCCCCCCAAAAGTGGAAGTCCAGTAGCCAAACCAGTCCCCAAGGCCAAGCCTGGGGGCGGGAGTGAGGGTGAATCCCAAAAGACCTTCCCAGAAACGGGATGAGCAAGTTGCCGTTCGTATAGCCCCCCCCCCCCCCCCAGCACAGCACTGAAAATGTACCTGCAAAACCCAGTGGCAGCAGGAACCTCAACAAGCTGATAGATCTGGTGGCGAGCATCAGAAAAAGGCACCAGCCTCTCCCTATCAGGAGTCCATCTCCAATCTCTACAGTAGCAAGAAGCAGATAGATCTGCAGGCGAGCATCAGAAAAAGGCACCAGCCTCTCCCTATCAGGAGTCCATCTCCAGTCTCTACAGTAACAAGAAGCTGATAGATCTGCAGGTGAGCATCAGCCTCTCCCTATCAGGAGTCCATCTCCAATCTCTACAGTAACAAGAAGCTGATAGATCTGCAGGCGAGCATCAGAAAAAGGCACCAGCCTCTCCCTATCAGGAGTCCATCTCCAATCTCTACAGTAACAAGAAGCTGATAGATCTGCAGGCGAGCATCAGCCTCTCCCTCTCAGGAGTCCATCTCCAATCTCTACAGTAGCAAGAAGCTGATAGATCTGCAGGCGAGCACCAGCCTCTCCCTATCAGGAGTCCATCTCCAATCTCTACAGTAGCAAGAAGCTGATAGATCTGCAGGCGAGCATCAGCCTCTCCCTATCAGGAGTCCATCTCCAATCTCTACAGTAGCAAGAAGCTGATAGATCTGCAGGCGAGCATCAGAAAAAGGCATCAGCCTCTCCCTATCAGGAGTCCATCTCCAGTCTCTACAGTAACAAGAAGCTGATAGATCTGCAGGTGAGCATCAGCCTCTCCCTATCAGGAGTCCATCTCCAATCTCTACAGTAGCAAGAAGCTGATAGATCTGCAGGCGAGCACCAGCCTCTCCCTCTCAGGAGTCCATCTCCAATCTCTACAGTAGCAAGAAGCTGATAGATCTGCAGGCGAGCACCAGCCTCTCCCTATCAGGAGTCCATCTCCAATCTCTACAGTAGCAAGAAGCTGATAGATCTGCAGGTGAGCATCAGCCTCTCCCTATCAGGAGTCCATCTCCAATCTCTACAGTAACAAGAAGCTGATAGATCTGCAGGCGAGCATCAGCCTCTCCCTATCAGGAGTCCATCTCCAAACTCTACAGTAGCAAGAAGCTGATAGATCTGCAGGCGAGCATCAGAAAAAGGCATCAGCCTCTCCCTATCAGGAGTCCATCTCCAGTCTCTACAGTAACAAGAAGCTGATAGATCTGCAGGTGAGCATCAGCCTCTCCCTATCAGGAGTCCATCTCCAATCTCTACAGTAACAAGAAGCTGATAGATCTGCAGGCGAGCATCAGCCTCTCCCTATCAGGAGTCCATCTCCAAACTCTACAGTAGCAAGAAGCTGATAGATCTGCAGGCGAGCACCAGCCTCTCCCTCTCAGGAGTCCATCTCCAATCTCTACAGTAGCAAGAAGCTGATAGATCTGCAGGCCATCAGCCTCTCCCTATCAGGAGTCCATCTCCAATCTCTACAGTAGCAAGAAGCTGATAGATCTGCAGGCGAGCATCAGCCTCTCCCTATCAGGAGTCCATCTCCAATCTCTACAGTAGCAAGAAGCTGATAGATCTGCAGGCGAGCATCAGCCTCTCCCTATCAGGAGTCCATCTCCAATCTCTACAGTAACAAGAAGCTGATAGATCTGCAGGTGAGCATCAGCCTCTCCCTATCAGGAGTCCATCTCCAATCTCTACAGTAGCAAGAAGCTGATAGATCTGCAGGCGAGCACCAGCCTCTCCCTCTCAGGAGTCCATCAACAATCTCTACAGTAGCAAGAAGCTGATAGATCTGCAGGCGAGCACCAGCCTCTCCCTATCAGGAGTCCATCTCCAATCTCTACAGTAGCAAGAAGCTGATAGATCTGCAGGCGAGCATCAGCCTCTCCCTATCAGGAGTCCATCTCCAATCTCTACAGTAGCAAGAAGCTGATAGATCTGCAGGCGAGCATCAGCCTCTCCCTCTCAGGAGTCCATCTCCAATCTCTACAGTAGCAAGAAGCTGATAGATCTGCAGGCGAGCATCAGCCTCTCCCTCTCAGGAGTCCATCTCCAATCTCTACAGTAGCAAGAAGCTGATAGATCTGCAGGCGAGCACCAGCCTCTCCCTATCAGGAGTCCATCTCCAATCTCTACAGTAGCAAGAAGCTGATAGATCTGCAGGTGAGCATCAGCCTGTCCCTATCAGGAGTCCATGTCCAATCTCTACAGTAGCAAGAAGCTGATAGCTCTGCAGGCGAGCATCAGAAAAAGGCATCAGCCTCTCCCTATCAGGAGTCCATCTCCAATCTCTACAGTAGCAAGAAGCTGATAGATCTGCAGGCGAGCATCAGCCTCTCCCTATCAGGAGTCCATCTCCTATCTCTACAGTAACAAGAAGCTGATGGATCTGCAGGTGAGCATCAGCCTCTCCCTATCAGGAGTCCATCTCCAATCTCTACAGTAGCAAGAAGCTGATATATCTGCAGGCGAGCATCAGAAAAAGGCACCAGCCTCTCCCTATCAGGAGTCCATCTCCAATCTCTACAGTAGCAAGAAGCTGATAGATCTGCAGGTGAGCATCAGCCTCTCCCTATCAGGAGTCCATCTCCAATCTCTACAGTAACAAGAAGCTGATAGATCTGCAGGCGAGCATCAGCCTCTCCCTATCAGGAGTCCATCTCCAAACTCTACAGTAGCAAGAAGCTGATAGATCTGCAGGCGAGCATCAGAAAAAGGCATCAGCCTCTCCCTATCAGGAGTCCATCTCCAGTCTCTACAGTAACAAGAAGCTGATAGATCTGCAGGTGAGCATCAGCCTCTCCCTATCAGGAGTCCATCTCCAATCTCTACAGTAACAAGAAGCTGATAGATCTGCAGGCGAGCATCAGCCTCTCCCTATCAGGAGTCCATCTCCAAACTCTACAGTAGCAAGAAGCTGATAGATCTGCAGGCGAGCACCAGCCTCTCCCTCTCAGGAGTCCATCTCCAATCTCTACAGTAGCAAGAAGCTGATAGATCTGCAGGCCATCAGCCTCTCCCTATCAGGAGTCCATCTCCAATCTCTACAGTAGCAAGAAGCTGATAGATCTGCAGGCGAGCATCAGCCTCTCCCTATCAGGAGTCCATCTCCAATCTCTACAGTAGCAAGAAGCTGATAGATCTGCAGGCGAGCATCAGCCTCTCCCTATCAGGAGTCCATCTCCAATCTCTACAGTAACAAGAAGCTGATAGATCTGCAGGCGAGCATCAGCCTCTCCCTATCAGGAGTCCATCTCCAATCTCTACAGTAGCAAGAAGCTTATAGATCTGCAGGCGAGCACCAGCCTCTCCCTCTCAGGAGTCCATCTCCAATCTCTACAGTAGCAAGAAGCTGATAGATCTGCAGGCGAGCATCAGCCTCTCCCTATCAGGAGTCCATCTCCAATCTCTACAGTAGCAAGAAGCTGATAGATCTGCAGGCGAGCATCAGCCTCTCCCTATCAGGAGTCCATCTCCAATCTCTACAGTAGCAAGAAGCTGATAGATCTGCAGGCGAGCATCAGCCTCTCCCTCTCAGGAGTCCATCTCCAATCTCTACAGTAGCAAGAAGCTGATAGATCTGCAGGCGAGCATCAGCCTCTCCCTCTCAGGAGTCCATCTCCAATCTCTACAGTAGCAAGAAGCTGATAGATCTGCAGGCGAGCACCAGCCTCTCCCTATCAGGAGTCCATCTCCAATCTCTACAGTAGCAAGAAGCTGATAGATCTGCAGGTGAGCATCAGCCTGTCCCTATCAGGAGTCCATCTCCAATCTCTACAGTAGCAAGAAGCTGATAGCTCTGCAGGCGAGCATCAGAAAAAGGCATCAGCCTCTCCCTATCAGGAGTCCATCTCCAATCTCTACAGTAGCAAGAAGCTGATAGATCTGCAGGCGAGCATCAGCCTCTCCCTATCAGGAGTCCATCTCCTATCTCTACAGTAACAAGAAGCTGATGGATCTGCAGGTGAGCATCAGCCTCTCCCTATCAGGAGTCCATCTCCAATCTCTACAGTAGCAAGAAGCTGATATATCTGCAGGCGAGCATCAGAAAAAGGCACCAGCCTCTCCCTATCAGGAGTCCATCTCCAATCTCTACAGTAGCAAGAAGCTGATAGATCTGCAGGCGAGCACCAGCCTCTCCCTATCAGGAATCCATCTCCAATCAGATCTCACCGGACATTGTGCTTCTATCCCAGATGCCTTAAGAGACTTAAAAAAACCCATTGAAGATTTATCTTTTTAAATAGACATATGAGTAGGTGTGAATTCTTCTTATTAATTACCTCAAAAGGATTTTTTCAGTATTAAAGAATTAGAATTTAGTCATCATATTTGTACCTGCGGAAAGCGCATTTTATCTGATCGTATTCATGTTTTTTTTTTTTTGTTACCATGTTATAATGTAAAATAGGGCGGACTACGCCCTAATCTCTTGGTTATCTGGAAACCGATGTGATATCTCGATTGAATGTCGGTATATAAAAGAAAGAAATAAATAAATAAATAAAAATGAGTATTCATGAGTTTTATTTACTCTGCATATTTTCAGATGCAGTTTTATGCCTCTTTATTTTGTTTTAATTAACATTTTATTCGCTATGTTATTTTAGTTTTCCTTTATCTAATGCTTATTATGAATTATTGTATAGGAATTATGCATGTTACTTTGCTTGTAAGCTTGTTTATTTAAAAACATTTCTAGAAAGCGTTCTAGAAATGTTTTTAAATAAACAAGAGGTCAGCTGCTGTGGCCAGGTTAGCAGCGGCACTGATGATTCGTCAGCTCCTGGAAGCCTCGGGTCATCAGACTCGGGGATGCTCTGCCACAAACAGGTTCAGCTGCTGCCTGGACAGACACACGCTCAGGTTTGGCTTTCTCCAACAGCGAGGGTGACCCTTCCTCCTTTAAACGTTTGCAGACTGCTTAAGGTCAGGCACAAGAATGACCGGGAGGATCAAGCAGATTCTCCTTGCACTAAACTGACCAAGAGAAATCCTCTGAGGCAGCAAAGGACACGAAGAAGGGAAACCAGGAGAAGGCAAAAAAACAAACAACATTTAGAAAATATTCCAGCTTTTCACATCTTACAGAGTGTAGTGGTTGCGTGTTATCCTCATAAAATGTATCAGGACACAGGAGACTGAGCCTGGCTTCGTTATGATATCAAATTCTGAAAAAGAATGGCAGATGAGAAAACAATGTCCTGGGGTCAATTGAATGTTGCCTTGTGCCTGAGGAAATTATCCCAGTAAGGAATACAACGAGTGAGGTTATCAAATTTGCGGATGATACAAAATTATTCAGAGTAGTGAAATCACAAGCGGATGGTGATACATTACAGGAGGACCTTGCAAGACTGGAAGATTGGGCATCCAAATGGCAGATGAAATTTAATGTGGACAAGTGCAAGGTGTTGCACATAGGGAAAAATAACCATTGCTGTAGTTACACAATGTTAGGTTCCATATTAGGAGCTACCACCCAGGAAAAAGATCTAGGCATCATAGTGGATAGATAATACTTTAAAATCATCGGCTCAGTGTGCTGCGGCAGTCAAAAAAGCAAACAGAATGTTAGGAATTATTAGGAAGGGAATGGTTAATAGAACGGAAAATGTCATAATGCCTCTGTATCGCTCCATGGTGAGACTGCACCTTGAATACTGTGTACAATTCTGGTCGCCGCATCTCAAAAAAGATATAATTGCAATGGAGAAGGTACAGAGAAGGGCAACCAAAATGATAAAGGGGATGGAACAGCTCCCCTATGAGGAAAGACTGAAGAGGTTAGGACTTTTCAGCTTGGAGAAGAGACGGCTGAGGGGGGATATGATAGAGGTGTTTAAAATCATGAGAGGTCTAGAATGGGTAGATGTGAATCGGTTATTTACTCTTTCGGATAGTAGAAAGACTAGGGAGCACTCCATGAAGTTAGCATGGGGCACATTTAAAACTAATCGGAGAAAGTTCTTTTTCACTCAACGCACAATTAAACTCTGGAATTTGTTGCCAGAGGATGTGGTTAGTGCAGTTAGTGTAGCTGTGTTTAAAAAAGGATTGGATAAGTTCTTGGAGGAGAAGTCCATTATGTGCTATTAAGTTCACTTAGAGCAGAGCTTTCCAAAGTGTGTGTCGCGACACTTTGGTGTGTCGCCTGAGGTGTGCCGGTGTGTCGCGCAAGCCCGGTGCACATGACACACCGGCAAGTGGGAGCCAATGCAGCCGCTGGTGGAGCTCATCCCACTGGTGGCTGAGCAGTAAAATATCGCTGTGCTGTACAGCAGGAAGATCGGCAAGGCCGTGGTGGAGCTCACCTCACCACGGCCCGAAGAAGAAAAAGGTCACGTCGAGACGTGCAGGTGCTCCTCCTCCTTCCTGCCCATGCGGCCCCGGAAGAAAAATGTTGCCGGAGCCGCACGGGCAGAAAGGGGGAGGAGCGTCAGCCGCGTCCAGAAGAGGAGCAGCAGCGTTGTTGCAGTGGGGAGAGAAGAGGAGGAGGCCCGGTAGCATAGCCGCCGCGATCGGCCCGAGAAGATCAGGGCCGCTGCAGAGCCCATCCTGCAGCGACCCGTGAAGAGGAGGCCCAGAGGTAAGAGAGAGGCTGAGGGCCCGTAGAGTGCGTGTGTGAGGTGAGTTGAGCGATTGTGTGCGTGTATGAGGTGAGTTGAGCGATTGTGTGCGTCTGTGAGCTGAGTTGAGAGATTGTGTGCGTGAATGAGGTGAGTTGAGCGATTGTGTGCGTCTGTGAGCTGAGTTGAGAGATTGTGTGCGTCTGTGAGCTGAGTTGAGAGATTGTGTGTGTGTATGAGGTGAGTTGAGAGATTGTGTGTGGGAGTGAGGACCTGAATGTTTGCAGAGACAGCATGTGAGAGAGCCTGTGTGTGTGTGTGAGAGAGACAGCATGTGACAGTGAGAGCCTGTGTGTATGAATGATTGTATGAGAGAGAGCATGTGACAGTGAGAGTCTGTGCTTGAGCAAGACAGCATGTGGGAGTGAGAGAGAGCCTGGGTGTGTGAGAGTCAGACAGCATGTGCAAGAGAGAGACTGTGTATGAATGATTGTATGAGAGAGAGCATGTGACAGTGAGAGCCTGTGCTTGAGCAAGACAACATGTGGGTGTGAGAGAGAGCCTGGGTGTGTGAGAGTCAGACAGCATGTGCAAGAGAGAGACCGTATGAATGATTGTATGAGAGAGAGCCTGTGAGTGTGTGAGAGAGAGAAAGCATGTGAGAATGAGAACCTGACTGAATGTTTGAGGGAAGAAGATAGATGGAGAGAAAAGAAATAGAAAAAAAAGACAATATGAAAGGAATTGGCAAAAAAATAAGAAAGGGGAGGTGGAACAAAAAAGCCTGTGACCAACGGATTAGAAAACTAAGATCAGACAGCAAAGGTAAAAAAAAAGAAATAAATTACTTTTTACTGATTGGCACATGTAATCTTTGGTAATGTGCAAGAGTAGCACTTTCTCTATGGCGGATCTCACAATGTACGAGATCAACATGGAGGAAGTGGAAACCCACGGGTCCTGCACAGAGGAGGCAGCAGAATGGGCTTCAGTGCCAATAGCAGCAATCAGCGCCTCCCAATAGCCATGCGGCAGCAGTGACAGTGGCAGCAGAGGAATGAGAGAGGCTCTGAGGTTGCTGGCAAAAGAAAGAGAGGGGGTTTGCCTTTAGTGTGTGCCTGCCTGAGGGTGTGTCTGTGTATGAGAATGTATGGGTGTCTTCCTGGGGTTTGTATGTGTGAGAATAGGTGCCGGCCTGTGTGTGGTGTATGTGTGTGTGAGAATGAATTGGTGCCTGCCTGGGGGTCTGTGTGTGTGAGAATGAATGTGTGCATGCCTGAGGGAGTGGTGTGAAATTGAATGGAAGCCTGCCTGGGGGTCAGTTTCAGTGTGTGAGAATGACTGGGAGCTTGCCTGGGTGTGTGTGTTTGTGTGTATGTGAGGGAGCCAGACAGAGTATGTATGAGAAAATCCAGGGGAGTAAGAGTTTGTGTGGGGGTGTGTGTGTGGAGGGAGAGAGAGTGTCTTAGAGCTTGAGAGTGTGTCAGTGTCTGTGAGAGCGAGAGGTTATGGTGGGTATAAGAGCATGAATGTGTATGTATGTGACAGTGTATGTGTGAGAGAGAATGGACATGTGAGTATGTGTGAGAGAGAGAGGATAACCTCCTAATCCTTGACAATATCAGGGTGACTGGAAATCAAGAGCTCCTACGTATGGACAGCAGGGGCTTTTTTAAATCATTAGTTTTAATTATTGGGTGTTATTTGATATATGTGCTGTTTTGAAATATTTTATTGGTGTTTAGGAAATTGTAAAAAATGTATATGATTTTAATGAATAGAAATTCTATTTATCAGTAGTTTTAAAATATTCTTTTATTAGTATGGTTTTACTATTATAACTGATGCTTTATGTTTCTTGATTTTATTTATTTTATGAGGAATGGTGGTTCTGTTTTTCCATTGTTAATACACAGTCTGGCTTCTTGGGGTTTCCATTTCAGTTTTTGTCTAATTTGTGCTCCTTTATTTTGTATTCTGTATTTGGTGAGGGTCTGTCTCTGCTCTGTGTGTGTGACCATGATGAGAAATTCGCTAGCATAGGGATCTATAGCAATCGGGTTTGTTTTGTTTCCTCAGTAGGTGGTGTATTGGTATTCTAGGACCCAGTGTAATATTTACCCTTGCTTTTTCACAGGTAGGATTATTGTTGTTTGAGTCCTTGGTGTTATTACTGTTATGTTACAATGGGATTGCAGTATAGATTTTGAGTGTCTTTTTTACGAGGTTTTATTTTAGTTCACAATGTGCCTGGCAGTGGAAGGTGTTTGTGCTGCTGTTACTGTGAGGTGACACCAGAATTTGAAAATATCTTTCAGTATGATGAGCTGTAAGGGAAACATCCAAGCTCCATTGTTTGGGGGAATTTCAGTGGATGCACAGAGTTGCAGAACTGGAGGTGCAGGATTTATATTGACATTCTGTCCCTTCCTATAAATTCCAGTCTTCACTCTCATAGCCATATAGAATTAGTTGAATGAGGCTATCAAATAATTTTATAGTGTGAAACTGGCCAGCTTTTTAAAATTACGCAGAAGATGTTATGTTATGAGTAAAGTCAATAGTGGACCCTTGGGCCGGCTGAGGTGGACAGCGTCCACAGGAGTTAATAAGCCGGGAGGCGGCACTCAGCTGGAGCGGACTGGTGGCGTCTTCACCCTGGAAACCCGAGACCCCCCCAGGAGGAGCCCGTAGGGGTCCGAGTCGCTGGGACTTAGGAGAATCGTGAAAGAGTCCAAGGTTCGAGGCTGGCAGAAGACAAAGGAGAATCGTGAAGAAGACCAAGGTTCGTGGCTGGCTGAAGACAAAGGAGAATCGTGAAGAAGACCAAGGTTCGTGGCTGGCTGAAGACAAAGGAGAATCGTGAAGAAGACCAAGGTTCGTGGCTGGCTGAAGACAAAGGAGAATCGTGAAGAAGACCAAGGTTCGTGGCTGGCTGAAGACAAAGGAGAATCAGGAACCGGAGCTGGAGTCAGGATATGTAGACAGCAAGTGGAGCCCAGAGCTGGAGCCAAGGCACAGCAGGACCAAACAGAACCTGACCTGGAAGCAAGGCACGGCTGGGACAAGCTGGAACCGGAGCTGGAAGCAAGGCACGGCTGGAACAAGCTGGAACCGGAGCTGGAAGCAAGGCACGGCTGGAACAAGCAGGAACCAGAGCTGGAAGCAAGGCACGGCTGGAACAAGCAGGAACCAGAGCTGGAAGCAAGGCACGGCTGGAACAAGCAGGAACCAAGGCTGAAAGCAACGCTGGGAAGCAACTAAGCACTCAGGAGAGCGACCTCGTTGCAAAGGCAAAGCAAGGAAGTCAGACGATGGTTTAAATAGCCAGCCAGCGTCTGACGTCAGGAACAGGGCGGTTCAGCACTTCCGGGTGCTGGACCTTTAAGAGCCCCCTGCTCACGCGCGCGCGTTGCCTGGCAGTGGGAGGAGTCAGAATCGTCCTTCGGCAGCGTCTCCACGTGGAGAGAGACGCTGCCATGCGGCCCTGCAGGCCCCAGGAGCAACGGATTGCAGCGAGACCGGGGGAGGCAGGAGAAAGGTAAGGACCCGGTCGCTAGCCTAGCGACCGGGACTGCAACAGTACCCCCCCCTTTACGCCCCCTCTTCAGAGGGCTTGGCCTGTCAGGATGGTCCAGATGATATTGCTGCAGAAGAGTCTTGTCCAAGATGTTGCGGGCAGGCTCCCACGTATTGTCTTCGTCTCCACAACCTTCCCAGGCTAGCAAATATTCCCAACGTCTGTTGGCGAAGCGAGCATCCAGGACCTCTCGTACCTGAAACGTAGGATCCTCATCCGTAGTGATGGAAGCGTCCTCAAGAGGCCTGGGGTGGAATCTGGAAAGAATCACTGGTTTTAAGAGGGAGACGTGAAAGACATCATGAATGCGTAAAGTGGTTGGGAGTCGTAGACGGTAAGAGACCAGCCCTACCCTCTCTGCAACGCGGAAAGGACCACAGAACTTGGGTGAGAGCTTCTTGGAAGGTTGCCTCAGATGAATGTTCTTTGTACTAAGCCACACTCGATCGCCTGGGAAAAAAGCGAATGCCGGTTTTCGGTGTCGATCATAGTAGCGTTTAGAAGTGCGTGCGACTTTCTGAAGTCGGTGTTGAGTAGAGGACCAAAGTTTACTCAATTGGTCCGCGGTCAATTGAGCAGCTGGTGAGGAGGTTGGTACTGGTAGAGGTAACGGTGGTTTCAGCTGTTTACCGTACACAATTTGAAAAGGGGATTTCCCCGTCGCCGTATGTATTTGATTATTATAGGCGAATTCTGCCCAAGGCAAAAGCTCCACCCAATTATCTTGTTTGTGGTTAATGAACGCTCGTAGGAACAACTTTAATGAACGATTCATGCGTTCGGTTTGCCCATTACTTTGCGGGTGGAAAGCGGAGGAGAAACTCAGCTGGATCTTAAATTTTTTGCATAAGGCTTTCCAATACCTGGCTGTGAATTGAGGGCCTCTGTCAGATACAATGTCCTGAGGCAGACCATGAATACGGAATACATGGTGTGTGAACAGAGAAGCCAGTTCAGTGGCGGAAGGTAATTTGGGCAAAGGCACAAAGTGAGCCATTTTAGAGAAGCGGTCCACCGTGA
Source organism: Rhinatrema bivittatum (assembly GCF_901001135.1). Lineage (NCBI taxonomy): Eukaryota > Metazoa > Chordata > Amphibia > Gymnophiona > Rhinatrematidae > Rhinatrema > Rhinatrema bivittatum. The sequence continues at coordinate 592,087,810 of NC_042617.1, read as the reverse complement.
CCCATACCACAGTCTTGCCTTGCGAAGGCGGGAGTTCCACCATAAAATCAGTAGCAATATGTGTCCAGGGTTCCGTGGGTATAGGTAACGGTTGTAGAAACCCTCTCGGAGGGCCATTAAGCGGTTTCTGCAGGGCGCAAGTGGGGCAAGAATTCACGTAAAGGGAAACATCACGTCGAAGACCAGGCCACCAATAGAAACGATTTATAAGATCCAATGTTCTTAGTCTACCAGCATGTCCCCCGGTCAAGGAGTCATGGCCCCAAGACAAGACTTTCCTCCGAAGCCTCTTAGGAACGGTAGTCTTATTTGAGGAAGCAATGGAAGTGGTAGTTATTTGAACACAGGCAGGATCCAGGATGGTTCGTGGAGAGTCGTCCTCTTCTTCCGGCTGATAGGTACGAGATAGAGCATCGGCTCGAACGTTCTTCTCAGCTGGTCGAAACTTGAGGATGAAATTGAAACGACTGAAGAAGAGTGACCATCTTGCTTGCCGCGAGTTTAGTCGTTGAGCTTGGGCCAAGTACAATAAATTTTTGTGATCAGTGTACACTGTCACCGGATGATTAGCCCCCTCCAGCCATTGCCTCCACTCCTCGAAGGCCAACTTGATGGCTAAGAGTTCTTTGTCTCCGATGCCATAGTTACATTCAGCAGGCGAAAACTTTTTAGAGAAGTAAGAACATGGCATCAATTTGCCCGAAGTATCGTGTTGACTGAGCACCGCTCCAACAGCCAGATTCGAGGCATCGACCTCCAGGATGAAGGGTCGTTGTGGATCTGGGTGTCGTAGGCAGGAAGCATCTAGGAATGCTTGTTTTAAGTCTTCAAAGGCAGCCGAGGCGGTAGTGGACCAATCGTGAGCGTTAACCCCTTTGCGAGTAAGCGCCGTGAGAGGAGCTACCTTCTGGGAGTAATGTGGTATAAAATGCCTGTAAAAATTGGCGAATCCAAGGAATCGCTGTAGCGCCTTCAGGCCAGACGGGCGAGGCCATTTGACAATGGCCGCCACCTTCTCTGGGTCCATCTGGAAACCGGACGAGGAAACAATATATCCCAAGAACGGAAGCGACTCGCGCTCAAACTGACATTTTTCAAATTTAGCGTATAGATGATTGTCTCTTAGAGCCTGTAAGACCTGTTTGACGTGTTGGCGATGGGAGGAGAGATCTTGGGAATAGATCAGAACGTCATCAAGGTACACTATGACGAAAGAATGAAGCATCTCTCGGAGTACCTCATTCATCAGATTCTGGAAGACAGCAGGGGCATTACATAAGCCGAAAGGCATTACTAAGTATTCGTAATGTCCATCTCGCGTGTTGAACGCTGTCTTCCACTCGTCACCGGGACGAATACGAACCAAATTGTATGCTCCACGTAAATCCAATTTTGTAAAGATCTTGGCCCCCTGAAGTCTATCGAGCAGTTCTGGGATCAGAGGCAAGGGATAGCGATCTTTCTTAGTGATGGAGTTCAGACCTCGATAGTCTATGCACGGCCGGAGGGAGCCATCTTTTTTGGACACAAAAAAGAATCCTGCTCCTGCAGGAGAGTGCGAAGGGCGAATGAACCCTTTGGCAAGATTCTCCGTAATGTAGTCTGACATTGCATGGGTTTCTGGCAGAGAAAGAGGGTATACCCTACCCCGCGGGGGAGTGGAACCAGGTAGTAAATCAATGGCACAGTCGAAGGGCCGATGGCATGGAAGCAGTTCAGCTTTTTGTTTGGAGAACACGTCAGCGTAATCCTGGTACGGCAAAGGAAGGTCCAGGGCAGAGTGAGAGAGTAATATCTCCGGTCTAGGAACGGGATCCAGGCAATTCTGGAAACAGGAAGGACTCCATTGCGCAATTTGGAGAGAGTCCCAATGGATCACCGGAGCATGTTGTTGCAACCAAGGGAGTCCCAGGACCACAGGGTGCACCGATTTATCCAGTAGCAAAAAGGAGATTGTCTCAGTGTGAAGCACTCCCGTCCGTAAAGTGAGAGGCATCGTGGTTTCAGAAATGGATCCAGGTAGAGGGGTTCCCCGGATAGAGGTAACCCGTAACGGAGGTATCCGGCGCTTAGTAGGTAGTCCTAATTGGTGTACCAGTTCTCTCCAGATAAAGTTCCCTCCGGCTCCGGAATCAATGAAAGCTAGAGTCTGCAAGGAGCCACCTGGATATTCCAGCGTTATAGGAACTGTACATTGAGGAGTAGCATTAACATAGCCTAGGGGAACCTCCTCATCTCTCCCTAGACTCGAGCATTTCCCGGTCTCGCAGGACATTGACCCAGGAAATGACCCTTAGTGCCGCAGTATAAGCACAGGCCCAGAGTGCGGCGTCGTGTCTTCTCCTCCTCGGTTAGCGGTGCCCGTCCAAGCTGCATAAGTTCCTCTGATGAGCTGTGGGAGGCTGATGGTGTCTTGTGAGGTACAGTCAGAGACCTGGAGAAGGAGGGTGCCAATGAGACAGGCCGACGAGGAACTCGACCCTCCTTAGCTCGTTGCTGCAATCGCCGGTCAATCCTCCCGGCCAAGTCTATCACCCCGTTCAGAGTGAGGGGCAGGTCGCGAGCCATCAGCTCGTCTTTGATACGACCTGCAAGACCTTCCAGGAAAATACCCCGCAAACAGTCATCCTGCCAGCCGAGTTCCATCGCCAGAGTACGAAATTCAATAGCGTACTCCGCCAGAGAGCGGGAACCTTGTCGTAGCTGTAGAATTTCAGTGGTAGCGGTGGTAGCACGAGCTGGCTCATCAAAGGTCTGTTTGAAGTGAGTCACGAAATCCTGCAAGTTGTGCAGCATGGCGTCCTGTTTCTCCCACATGGGAGAGGCCCATAGCATAGCCCTCCCATCGAGCAGAGACAAAATATATGCTACCTTGACGGCATCAGACGGGAACTGCCCTGGTAGCAACGTGAAGCGGATGAAGCACTGATTCAAAAACGCCCTGCACGATCTGGCATCCCCGGAGTATCGAGTAGGCGCTGGAAGCTGAGTCTGTGCGGGAGCTTGAACCGCCAGTGGAGGCGGGGGTGGTGCCAGCGGTGGAGGATTGGCGTCCAAGCGACTGGCTAGGCGATCCACCGTAGCAGCCAAGACTTCCAGACATTGCTGTTGCTGCTGGATTCTTTGGGCCATGCCAGGGATGGCCTGCATAGGAGCGGAGTCCGCCGAGTCCATGGCCTTTGCAAACTGTTATGTTATGAGTAAAGTCAATAGTGGACCCTTGGGCCGGCTGAGGTGGACAGCGTCCACAGGAGTTAATAAGCCGGGAGGCGGCACTCAGCTGGAGCGGACTGGTGGCGTCTTCACCCTGGAAACCCGAGACCCCCCAGGAGGAGCCCGTAGGGGTCCGAGTCGCTGGGACTTAGGAGAATCGTGAAAGAGTCCAAGGTTCGAGGCTGGCAGAAGACAAAGGAGAATCGTGAAGAAGACCAAGGTTCGTGGCTGGCTGAAGACAAAGGAGAATCGTGAAGAAGACCAAGGTTCGTGGCTGGCTGAAGACAAAGGAGAATCGTGAAGAAGACCAAGGTTCGTGGCTGGCTGAAGACAAAGGAGAATCGTGAAGAAGACCAAGGTTCGTGGCTGGCTGAAGACAAAGGAGAATCAGGAACCGGAGCTGGAGTCAGGATATGTAGACAGCAAGTGGAGCCCAGAGCTGGAGCCAAGGCACAGCAGGACCAAACAGAACCTGACCTGGAAGCAAGGCACGGCTGGGACAAGCTGGAACCGGAGCTGGAAGCAAGGCACGGCTGGAACAAGCTGGAACCGGAGCTGGAAGCAAGGCACGGCTGGAACAAGCAGGAACCAGAGCTGGAAGCAAGGCACGGCTGGAACAAGCAGGAACCAAGGCTGAAAGCAACGCTGGGAAGCAACTAAGCACTCAGGAGAGCGACCTCGTTGCAAAGGCAAAGCAAGGAAGTCAGACGATGGTTTAAATAGCCAGCCAGCGTCTGACGTCAGGAACAGGGCGGTTCAGCACTTCCGGGTGCTGGACCTTTAAGAGCCCCCTGCTCACGCGCGCGCGTTGCCTGGCAGTGGGAGGAGTCAGAATCGTCCTTCGGCAGCGTCTCCACGTGGAGAGAGACGCTGCCATGCGGCCCTGCAGGCCCCAGGAGCAACGGATTGCAGCGAGACCGGGGGAGGCAGGAGAAAGGTAAGGACCCGGTCGCTAGCCTAGCGACCGGGACTGCAACAGAAGACCCTTTGGACTTTCTTATTAACACCAAATATTCAAATCTGTGTTCATCCCATCAAGCTCATATATCTCATTAAAGAGGTAAATTGAATAACACAATAACTTTGTTTTATTATTGTTACTCATAAATTATAACAATAACATTAATTTTGGAATATTATATATTTTTAATATAAATGAAAGATTTTCACAAGATAGGTTGTGTCGTGAAACATTTTATTATGTATATATTTAAGGAAACATACATAAATTGTTGAAATACATTTTGTTCGTTTAACCTTTAACCTCTGGTTTGCTAGTAAACTGAATTACTGTGTCCCGAAATTATGTTTGTCTAAAAAGTGTGTCACCAACATGAAAAGTTTGGAAAGCTCTGACTTAGAGAATAGCCACTGCCATTAGCAATAGTTACATGGAATAGACTTAGTTTTTGGGTACTTGCCAGGTTCTTATGGCCTGGATTGGCCACTGTTGGAAACAGGATGCTGGGTTTGATGGACCCTTGGTCTGACCCAGTATGGCATGTTCTTATGTTCTTATGTTCTTATGTAATTCTGGTCGCTACCAAAATGATAAGGGGATGGAACAGCTCCCCTATGAGGAAAGGCTGAAGAGGTTAGGACTTTTCAGCTTGGAGAAGGGATGACTGAGGGGGGATATGATAGAGGTCTTAAATGAGTAGATGTGACTCGGTTATATATACTTTTGAATAATAGGAGGACTAGGGGGCATTCCAGGAAGTTAGCAAGTAGCACATTTAAGACTAATCGGAGAAAATTCTTTTTCACTCAATGCACAATACAGCTCTGGAATTTGTTGCCAGAGGATGTGGTTAGTGCAGTTAGTGTAGCTGGGTTCAAAGAAGGTTTGGATAAGTTCTTGGAGGAGAAGTCCATTAATGGCTATTAATCAAGTTTACTTAGGGAATAGCCACTGCTATTAATTGCATCAGTAGCATGGGATCTTCTTGTTGTTTGAGTAATTGCCAGGTTCTTGTGGCCTGGATTGGCCTCTGTTGGAAACAGGATGCTGGGCTTGATGGACCCTTGGTCTGACCCAGCATGGCATGTTCTTATGTTCTTAAGACCTCTGTATAGTGCATCTTCATGTACTTCTTCAGGATCTAGTGGCCATAGGCCCTCGGTGCCAAAGGAAGGGAAGCAGTCTGCAGGCGTTACAATTCAGGCCACTGCACCTGAGCTGCAAAATGCAGGTTCTGACCCACTTCTGTTCAAAGCAGGCAGTGCATGGGAGATCCCAGGTACCTGCCTTGTCCACAACCAGACCCAGTGATGACCTCAACACCCACTCTAATTAACTTTGCAGCAATTAGCCTTAGTTGCAATTCTATGATAGCCAAACGGATGTAGGAACAATTTATCCTGGTTTCTCTGAGGAGTTCCTGATGCCGTACCATGACCCTAGCATGTCTAGACCAGGGAACAATACAAGATCCATGGCAGAAAACAGGGAGGTAGCTGCACCGAAAAATACAAAAGGAATTATCTTAGCCCGTGTTGCAGGACCATTCCAGGAAAAGCTTTTGACCTCATGATCATCTTCCATCTAGAAATTATTTAAAAAAAAAAAGAGCAAGTGAGTTCTTTTTCCAAAATGGCGCTGACTTGACCTTGCCTGTCACTTTTGGAAGATGGCACCGAGCAGGCTCTGGGCGGGGGTGCGCCCTGGGCCCTTCCGTTTGATAGAAATGAGGGTGTGGGAGCGGGGTTCGGGGGTGGGAGGTGGAGTGGGGATGTGGGGTGGGGGGAGTTTATCACTACTGACCAGGTTGGGCGGGGGGGGCTGTCATCGTGGGATCAGCTGCTTCAATCTTTAGACTTTGGCTGTCGGGGGCCACTTCAAGTGCCAGCCTCAGGGTGAGGAGGGGGTCACACTTTGTACCACGTTTGGCTTTTTTAAATTTTTTACTGGGCCTTTTAAATCTAACGCGGGAGCATTGGGACCGCATTAGGGTCTCAACTCTCCCGTATTAAATTAACGATTTTCCCAGAGCTGTAGATAAGATAACGAGGCTGAGAAATTTCTAGGTCAGTCACGTTATTTCATTTACATAAATCATCTATGCATCATGCTGCTTTGCATGGATTAGCAACATTTATGTATACAAATGCAATGCAAAACAGCTCCTTGGAATGGGGAGGGAAACTAGGCCCAAATGTACAAACTATAACAAATTTTGCTCTCTGTACACTATTTAACATGCATTATAGCCCTACCATGGCTTGGGGGATCTCACGGTTAGACTGTGAGCCCTCTGGGGACAGGGAAGGACCTACAGTACCCGAATGTAATCTGGTTTGAAGTGCCTGAAAAGTAGAATATAAATCAAATACATAAAATACCGTTGTACAAGCCAGCTTATTTTAGTATTCTGCTGATGATTTCAGCTTGAGTTAACTGTTCTGTGTGGTCAGAAATTGTTTTCCAGTTCCTTTTGCCACGTAATATACCCTCAGCGGGCTGGGTATGGTCTGTGTCCATGTCTTGCCTCCTGCAGTCCCTTTGGCAGTTCCTCGCAGCTGAGCCTGGTATGTTTCCGTGATATCTCTTCCTGTACACCTATATCTGGTCTGTGGCAGCAAGGTATAGCAAGCACCATGTTGTGATATCTCTTCCTGTACACCTATATCTGGTCTGTGGGAGCAAGGTATAGCAAGCACCATGTTGTGATATCTCTTCCTATACACCTATATCTGGTCCGTGGGAGCAAGGTATAGCAAGCACCATGTTGTGATATCTCTTCCTGTACACCTATATCTGGTCCGTGGGAGCAAGGTGTAGCAAGCACCATGTTGTGATATCTCTTCCTGTACACCTATATCTGGTCCGTGGGAGCAAGGTGTAGCAAGCACCATGTTGTGATATCTCTTCCTGTACACCTATATCTGGTCCGTGGGAGCAAGGTATAGCAAGCACCATGTTGTGATATCTCTTCCTGTACACCTATATCTGGTCCGTGGGAGCAAGGTGTAGCAAGCACCATGTTGTGATATCTCTTCCTGTACACCTATATCTGGTCTGTGGCAGCAAGGTGTAGCAAGCACCATGTTGTGATATCTCTTCCTGTACACCTATAGCTGGTCTGGGAGCAAGGTATAGCAAGCACCATGTTGTGATATCTCTTCCTGTACACCTATATCTGGTCTGTGGCAGCAAGGTATAGCAAGCACCATGTTGTGATATCTCTTCCTGTACACCTATATCTGGTCCGTGGTAGCAAGGTATAGCAAGCACCATGTTGTGATATCTCTTCCTGTACACCTATATCTGGTCTGTGGGAGCAAGGTGTAGCAAGCACCATGTTGTGATATCTCTTCCTGTACAACTATATCTGGTCCGTGGGAGCAAGGTATAGCAAGCACCATGTTGTGATATCTCTTCCTGTACACCTATATCTGGTCCGTGGTAGCAAGGTATAGCAAGCACCATGTTGTGATATCTCTTCCTGTACACCTATATCTGGTCTGTGGCAGCAAGGTATAGCAAGCACCATGTTGTGATATCTCTTCCTGTACACCTATATCTGGTCTGTGGCAGCAAGGTATAGCAAGCACCATGTTGTGATATCTCTTCCTGTACACCTATATCTGGTCCGTGGTAGCAAGGTATAGCAAGCACCATGTTGTGATATCTCTTCCTGTACACCTATATCTGGTCCGTGGGAGCAAGGTGTAGCAAGCACCATGTTGTGATATCTCTTCCTGTACAACTATATCTGGTCCGTGGGAGCAAGGTATAGCAAGCACCATGTTGTGATATCTCTTCCTGTACACCTATATCTGGTCCGTGGTAGCAAGGTATAGCAAGCACCATGTTGTGATATCTCTTCCTGTACACCTATATCTGGTCCGTGGGAGCAAGGTATAGCAAGCACCATGTTGTGATATCTCTTCCTGTACACCTATATCTGGTCCGTGGGAGCAAGGTATAGCAAGCACCATGTTGTGATATCTCTTCCTGTACACCTATATCTGGTCTGTGGGAGCAAGGTATAGCAAGCACCATGTTGTGATATCTCTTCCTGTACACCTATATCTGGTCTGGGAGCAAGGTATAGCAAGCACCATGTTGTGATATCTCTTCCTGTACACCTATAGCTGGTCTGGGAGCAAGGTATAGCAAGCACCATGTTGTGATATCTCTTCCTGTACACCTATATCTGGTCTGGGAGCAAGGTATAGCAAGCACCATGTTGTGATATCTCTTCCTGTACACCTATAGCTGGTCTGGGAGCAAGGTATAGCAAGCACCATGTTGTGATATCTCTTCCTGTACACCTATATCTGGTCCGTGGCAGCAAGGTATAGCAGCTGGGTCAGGATTTCTTTCTCAGTTCTGTTTCCCTGGCTACATCAGGGAAAATTTGGATTAGCTGAGCACAATGAAAGCTCCTTTTTTAAACTTAAAATATTGCCTGAGTACCAAACCTCTTTGAATGCAGGGAAAACCTAACCAATAACATCTCAGAGGTCTTGGAGAAATAAAGATGTGAACTCTCAATAGGCACAAGCATATCTGCATTGCCCTCTTCTGGTCTAGGAATAATCTTTTTATCAGGTAAATAATAACAGTTTGAAAACAAACTCTTTCTGAGATGAAAATTGCAGAAGCTCAATGAGATATTTCTTAAAGAGTTCATTAGGAGACATCCACCCGCTCTTAGGGAAATTTAACAAAGGTAGATTAGAGGCCCAGACATAACATCAAATCATCTTTAATACCAGCAACCGTAGACTTCTGAAGCATTGATACAGCAGATGATCTACCAAGCAATTGATGCTCAGACCCTGCTAACCTAATCTCTAGGTCGGATAACTTGGATGAAGCTGCTGTTACAGTCCTGGCAGTTGTGTGCAGCCTCCCCTCCATCAGGGGACACTTGCTTGGAACCGTACTCGCCATCACGTTTCTGGTCTTTGCCCTCCGCCTGCTGTACTACCTCTGCTCCACCAGGGGTTCGCCATGAGCACATCCCTCAGGCTGTCCAGGCCCCTCTCTCCTGCCTCCACCACACCCAGACGCTTGTCCTAAACCCTGCCTCTCCTTTCCCTCAGTGTGTTGGCTTTCAGTGTTATTCTGCTCCTTGCTCTAGCCACTTCTGCTTTGCAGCCTTCTAAGGCCTTTCCTGTATTTGTCTCCTGGCCCCCAGGCCTTCTGATTCCTGTTTTCCTGTTCCTTGGCCTCTGGGCCTTCTGTTCCTGGTTCCTTTGTCTGTCTTGATGGCCTTCTGGCCTTCTGCTCTGTTAGGCCTAGTCTGAAACCTCCCTAGGCCTCTTCTGATTCTAGGCCTCTCGGTTTCCTGGCCTCTGGCCTAGCCTGAGACTTCCTAGGGCTCTTCCCTGTCGCTAGGCCTCTCTCTGCCTAGCCCCTTGGGGCTTTCCTGTACTGTAGCCTTCTGGCTTTGTGTTTTATGTTCTATGTTTTTCCTCCAGTCCTCTCCTATTTGAGTCTTGTGTTCCACTCCAGAGACGTAGCCAGGTAATTTAACATCTATGGCCAAGTAAAAAAGTGCACCCTTGCCCTGTACACAACATGAGTTCAGAGACTCTCTCAATTTTTTTTAACTTAATACATAACGCTATTAGTTTATAATCTATAAGTAGGCATAAGTGTGACTCTTAAGTTTGTATGAAGGTGACCCTAACCCTTTAGACAGCTGATTAGTTATTTATTTATATTTTCAATTTGTTATACCACTTGTTATTAAAAAAAATCTCTAAGTGATGCCCAATGGTGTTCTCGGGCCTGTAGTTATATTTGTAGTGTGGCCATTTCATAGGTAAGATTGTTGCTGTGTGAGTCCTGATATACCAGGTTTGCTATAAAGGTTCTGTGTGCATTTTTAGAAGGTTTTTGTGGCGCATCACAATGTGATTAGTGGTGGAGAGAGTTTGTTTTGTTGTCAATCAAAACTAGAACAAAATTAGTTTAATATAATTCATTCCTATAATTCAGTAGAAGAGAAAAATGCATAGCATTGTGGTTTAAAAGGCACGTGCTCCTTTTTTAACCTCTCCTGCCTAACAAAATAGGGATCTTTTTTGTCGTAGAATATGTTGTGGGTGGGCTGTGGATTTTATAATTATTAATACATCTATAGATTCCTACACAGACATTACCCGTGCATATAGGGAAAAATAACCCATGCTATAATTACATGCTATAATTACACAATGTTGGGTTCCACATTAGGTGCTACAACCCAAGAAAGAGATCTAGGTGTCATAGTGGATAACACATTGAAATCGTCGGTACAGTGTGCTGCGGCAGTCAAAAAAGCAAACAGAATGTTGGGAATTATTAGAAAGGGAATGGTGAATAAAACGGAGAATGTCATAATGCCTCTGTATCGCTCCATGGTGAGACCGCACCTTGAATACTGTGTACAATTCTGGTCGCCGCATCTCAAAAAAGATATAATTGCGATGGAGAAGGTACAGAGAAGGGCTACCAAAATGATAAGGGGAATGGAACAACTCCCCTATGAGGAAAGACTAAAGAGGTTAGGACTTTTCAGCCTGGAGAAGAGACGACTGAGGGGGGATATGATAGAGGTGTTTAAAATCATGAGAGGTCTAGAACGGGTAGATGTGAATTGGTTATTTACTCTTTCGGATAGTAGAAAGACTAGGGGGCACTCCATGAAGTTAGCATGGGGCACATTTAAAACTAATCGGAGAAAGTTCTTTTTTACTCAACGCACAATTAAACTCTGGAATTTGTTGCCAGAGGATGTGGTTAGTGCAGTTAGTATAGTTGTGTTTAAAAAAGGATTGGATAAGTTCTTGGAGGAGAAGTCCATTACCTGCTATTAAGTTCACTTAGAGAATAGCCACTGCCATTAGCAATGGTAACATGGAATAGACTTCATTTTTGGGTACTTGCCAGGTTCTTATGGCCTGGATTGGCCACTGTTGGAAACAGGATGCTGGGCTTGATGGACCCTTGGTCTGACCCAGTATGGCATTTTCTTATGTTCTTATGATCTCTTTCTTGGGTTGTAGCACCTAATATGGAACCCAACATTGTGTAATTATAGCATTGGTTATTTTTCCCTATATGCATCACCTTGCACTTATCCACATTAAATTTCATCTGCCATTTGGATGCCCAATTTTCCAGTCTCACAAGGTCTTTCTGCAATTTATCACAATCTGCTTGTGATTTAACTACTCTGAACAATTTTGTATCATCTGCAAATTTGATTATCTCACTCGTCGTATTTCTTTCCAGATCATTTATAAATATATTGAAAAGTAAGGGTCCCAATACAGATCCCTGAGGCACTCCACTGTCCACTCCCTTCCACTGAGAAAATTGTCCATTTAATCCTACTCTCTGTTTCCTGTCTTTTAGCCAGTTTGCAATCCACGAAAGGACATCACCACCTATCCCATGACTTTTTACTTTTCCTAGAAGCCTCTCATGAGGAACTTTGTCAAACGCCTTCTGAAAATCCAAGTACACTACATCTACCGGTTCACCTTTATCTACATGTTTATTAAATTCTTAAAAAAAAAGTGAAGCAGATTTGTGAGGCAAGACTTGCCTTGGGTAAAGCCATGCTGACTTTGTTCCATTAAACCATGTCTTTCTATATGTTCTGTGATTTTGATGTTTAGAACACTTTCCACTATTTTCCCTGGCACTGAAGTCAGACTAACCGGTCTGTAGTTTCCCGGATCGCCCCTGGAGCCCTTTTTAAATATTGGGGTTACATTTGCTATCCTCCAGTCTTCAGGTACAATGGATGATTTTAATGATAGGTTACAAATTTTTACTAATAGGTCTGAAATTTCATTTTTTTAGTTCCTTCAGAACTCTGGGGAGTATATCATCCGGTCCAGGTGATTTATTACTCTGCAGTTTAGATTGTGTAGGACGCGCAGTGGGACAGGGTGGTCCATGACCAGTTCCATGGTTGGACTATGTAGGGCACCCTGAGAGACAGTTCCAATGTCCGAACCTTCCCAGCTTCTCGTCTCGTCCAAAAGTCTTCCAAGTTCCTCGTCTCATCGAGAGTCTTCTGTGTCACAAAGCCTCCATCTGCCCTCATCCTCAGTCCGGCCTGCTGCTTCTTGCTGATACCTAGCAGCAAGTCCAAAAGGGGCTGGGAATGGTCGGAGGACTGTTCAATTACCAACATACTGTTGTTGGCTTCCAGAAGCATGCAGGTCCAGCAGAGGGTCAGACTTTGTCTTTGCCCATGCTGGGACACGCCTCGCCGACCCTCGGTGCTGTCTGGGGTCATGCCGATGTCCAAAGGCACACTTTCCCCTCATTGGGATCGCTCTCCTAGTGTTCCCTTCTATAACAGCAATGGGTAGAATGTAGTGGTGCCTTCTTTCAGCAATTCACTGCATGTTGCTTAACGTAGCACAGGTGCTCTGATGATGGGCCAAGTTGATTGTGGTAAGCTGTGATGATTACAAGTAATGGGCTATTCAGGAAGAATGGTATAGAGTGGCACCTTCTTCTAGCAATTCCCCCTTAAATATTATATTTCTGTAGGGATCCTGTCAGTTCCCTACTAGAGTCTAGTTAACGTAATATACCATTGGGATAGGCAGAGACATATTAACCTTGTTGGTTTGCAGCTCCCCCATCCAGAAGCTTGCAATGGAGGGTCCCTTTGATTCATAAAGCCAGATCACCAGTTTGCTTCATGGATTTCCTCTTTTTTCTTCAAGAGACAGCATGTTTTGACTGTGCTCTGGTTTTTCTATTCATTGACTTAAAACCAATGGGGCGGATTTTAAAAGCCCTGCTCGTGTAAATTCGCTGGATTTACGTGAGTAGGGCCTTGCGCGCCGGTGCGTTTATGTTCCATAGGCCTACCGGCGCGTGCAGAGCCCCAGGACTCGCGTAAGTCCCGGGGTTTTTCAAGGGGGCGTGTCGGGGGCGTGTCGGATCGGCACGGCGTTTTGGGAGCGGGCCCGGGGGCGTGGTTTCGGCTCGGGGCGGTCTGGGGGCATGGCCGCGCCCTCCGGAACCGCCCCCAGGTCGCGTCTTGGCGCGCTAGCGGCCCGCCGGCGCGCGGGAATTTACTTCTCCCTCCGGGAGGCGTAAATCCCCCGACAAAGGTAGGGGGGGTCTAGATAGGGCCGGGGGGGTAGGTTAGATAGAGGAAGGGAGGGGAAGGTGAGGGGAGGGCGAAAGCAAGTTCCCTCCGAGGCCGCTCCGATTTCGGAGTGGCCTTGGAGGGAACGGCGGCAGGCTGCGCGGCTCGGCACATGCCGGCTACACGAAATCGGCAGCCTTGCGCGCGCCGATCCAGGATTTTAGCGGAAACGCGCGGCTACGCGCTTATCTACTAAAATCCAGCGTACTTTTGTTGGCGCCTGATGCGCCAACAAAAGTACGTGAAGGTGCGCTTTTTGAAAATCTACCCCAATATGGAGAGCTTTTGTTTGGATGGACATTTCTTTCCATGCTTCCAGTCCACAATTTAAATTTAATTTATTTAAGTTCGGAGTGCCCAATACTTGGGACTCAATTAAACTTACTTAATTTTGTTCTTCAATCTAATGGGAGAGGTTCTTTTCATGAAAGAGGAATCTGTGCTCATCAAGATCCAAGGAGAAGATAACTTCCAGCCACCCTGAGAGGAAGGAGGAGAAAGAGGAGAGGACTCCCATCCAGGGTCCATGTATATCTACTGAAGGTTTGTAGAAAAGGAGAAAATAGTATCACCCTGATACTGAAAAGGAGAGGAGAAGGACTTGTGCCATTCAGGAACTGTATGGAGACTAAGGAGTGGGAGAAGACTACAATGTTAGAGAACATAAGAACATGTCATCTGGGTCAAACCAAGGGTCCATCAAGCCCAGCATCCTGTTTCCAACAGAGGCCAATCCAGGCCATAAGAACCTCGCAAGAATCCAAAAACTAAGTCTATTCCATGTTACCGTTGCTAGTAATAGCAGTGGCTATTCTCTAAGTAAACTTGATTAATAGCAGGTAATGGACTTCTCCTCCAAAAACTTACCCAAACCTTTTTTAAACCCAGCTACAGTAACTGCACTAACCACATCCTCTGGCAACAAATTCCAAGTAGGAGATAAATGACTATATAATAGTGTAGTGAGGTGCCATCCAAATTCCAATGATTCTCAAACATAGATTTGTCTTTCTCTGCCAGATCCACTCTGCAGGACTCTGCTTCCTTCGTTCTGTGGAGTTGACCTTATTTCAGACCTGTGTTCCAGGCTCTCTGTTCAGACACAACTTAGAATAATTCTCTGGCTTAAATGCACCTGAAGTCTAGGTTTCTAAATATTCTTGAAGGTTCAAGTCTTCATCGATTAGGATTGTATCCTTGGGCTTCTCCTCATGTCCATATCCACTTCAGTCTTGGTTATAACAAACTGGTAAATGTCTTTGCTGCCCTTGGCGGTTTTCAGAGTTCTGCTTATCACCCCCCCCCCCCCCCCAGTATGGAATTGCTCCTCTAATACCAGTCTACAGCTTGCAGCATTCAGTCATGGCTAAGTTTCAGAGTCCAAAGCCCAAACAAGGTCACTTACTGTTTGTAGAGCTCTCAGTCCATTGCCTCCTTGACAGCAGCATGCTAATCCCACCGTTTGTAAACCTCTTGTCCTCGAAAAGATTATAAATTCATTGTGGAAATAATTAGGACAACTTATAAGTTCTAGTCTCTTGGGGAGTTTGAAGTCTCCGTTCTCCCCTTCTGAGTCGGCAGACCCATTCTTCAATTACACTTGTGTGGCAGGAGTCCCTGATCTCCTCCTCCAGAGCCCGCTGTCAATCATTATAGGTCAGCACTGCCATAGTCTCTGTTCTTTTTTCCCCAAGGGATATATACTCCTTTAGAAATATGTAAAATAAATTCCATCTTTGATACTTCTCCTACACAGGGAGGGACGCACCCAACTTGACCTGTATCCAGTGAGAGGGAAGAAATCATTAACCTAAAGAACTGAATAAATTGAATGTAACATCTGACGTTGAGAAAGATTGTAAGAAGTCTTACACTTACTAAAACACACTTGTACCATCTAAAAGCGAAGTACAAATCAACACTTTGTATCTTATCAGTAAAGAGAACACTTTGTATCTTATCAGTAAAGAGTATTGTTGGAAACCACCAAATGCCTCTCATGTGTTTCATTGAGTAGTGACTTTAATGCTCAGCTAGGTTGCTATCATCAGTGCTGTGTGCAAGAGACTTTAAAATGGAAAACACTAAAAGGAATGTGAAGGCCAGGGCGTTGAAAGGATCCCTCCCCTTCCCGCACAGGAAACCCTGGAAATATTATCTTATGGCATAATAACAGTGTTCCAATTAAAATAAAAGTTTGAGATCTGGCCTCTGTGACAAATATCCCGGTTCAGCCATCAAAGGGGTTACACTTTCATCTCAAAACCTTATTAGAAGTCACCATGAGTACAACAGTTTTGTGGATTACAATTAGCTACATTTTGCAGCGCTTGCATTACAATGCTATCATATTCTGACTTTCCTCCACTTTTATCTAAATATATTTCTCAGCTCAAATAGTGTAGACTAGAGGTTCTACCTTCAGAGCAAAAAGAAAGGATGAGAATTGTAAGAATAATTCACTGGCTTTACAGCATTGACTATCACCTTGGCAGGATAAGATGAATTCAGTGCTTTTAGCCACTTTATAAAATTGTTTCCAATTTTCATAGAGTCTGGCAGGACAAACATGTGCTGCCATTTGACCCTGTTGAGCTCTTTTTCTGTATCTAGCAAAATGAGTGCAGCCTTCAAGCTTTCTTTCTGCACCACAAAAATGGCATCCTTCTCATATTGAGGAGTACTTGCTATTAAAAAATTCAGTCTGACCATTATTTATCAAATACTACACAGCAGTTTCCAACCTAATGACCAATATTTTTGTGAAAGTTTTTACATCAAGGCTTAAAAAGGATTTAAGTCTATAACTGGAATAAACAAGTGAATATCTGCCGTCTTTGGGTTTAGCTGTCATGGGTGCCTTATACATGAACATAAGAACATAAGAAATTGCCATGCTGGGTCAGACCAAGGGTCCATCAAGCCCAGTATCCTGTTTCCAACAGAGGCCAAACCAGACCACAAGAACCTGGCAATTACCCAAACACTAAGAAGATTCCAAGCTACTGATGCAATTAATAGCAGTGGCTATTCCCTAAGTAAACTTGATTAATAACAGTTAATGGACTTCTCCTCCAAGAACTTACCCAAACCTTTTTTGAACCCAGCTACACTAACTGCATTAACCATATCCTCTGGCAACAAATTCTAGAGCTTTATTGTGCATTGAGTGAAAAAGAATTATCTCCGATTAGTCTTAAATGTGCTACTTGCTAACTTCATGGAATGCCCCCTAGGCCTTTTATTATCCGAAAGTGTAAATAACCGATTCACATCTACTCGTTCAAGACCTCTCATGATCTTAAAGACCTCTATCATATCCCCCCTCAGTCATCTCTTTTCCAAGCTGAACAACCCTAACTTCTTCAGCATTTCCTCATAGGGGAGCTGTTCCATCCCCTTTATCATTTTGGTTGCCCTTCTCTGTACCTTCTCCATCGCAACTATATCTTTCTTGAGATGCGGCGACCAGAATTGTACACAGTATTCAAGGTGTGGTCTCACCATGGAGCGATATAGAGGCATTATGACATTTTCCGTTCTATTAACCATTCCTTTCCTAATAATTCCTAACATTCTGTTTGCTTTTTTGACTGCTGCAGCACACTGAGCCAACAATTTCAATGTGTTATCCACTATGATGCCTAGATCTCTTTCTTGGGTTGTAGCACCTATTATGGAACCCAACATTGTGTAATTATAGCATGGGTTATTTTTCCCTATATGCATCACCTTGCACTTATCCACATTAAATTTCATCTGCCATTTTGATGCCCAATTTTCCAGTCTCACAAAGTCTTCCTGCAATTTATCACAATCTGCTTGTGATTTAACTACTCTGAACAATTTTGTATCATCTACAAATTTGATAACCTCACTCGTTGTATTTCTTTCCAGATCATTTATAAATATATTGAAAAGTAAGGGTCCCAATACAGATCCCTGAGGCACTCCACTGCCCACTCCCTTCCACTGAGAAAATTGTCCATTTAATCCTACTCTGTTTTCTGTCTTTTAGCCAGTTTGTAATCCACGAAAGGACAACGCCACCTATCCCATGACTTTTTACTTTTCCTAGAAGCCTCTCATGAGGGACTTTGTCAAATGCCTTCTGAAAATCCAAGTACACTACATCTACCGGTTCACCTTTATACACATGTTTATTAACTCCTTCATAAAAGTGAAGCAGATTTGTAAGGGAAGACTTGCCTTGGGTAAAGCCATGCTGACTTTGTTCCATTAAACCATGTCTTTCTATATGTTCTGTGATTTTGATGTTTAGAACACTTTCCACTATTTTTCCTGTCAATGAAGTCAGGCTAACCGGTCTGTAGTTTCCCGGATCGCCCCTGGAGCCCTTTTTAAATATTGTGGTTACATTAGCTATCCTCCAGTCTTCAGGTACAATGGATGATTTTAATGATAGGTTACAAATTTTTACTATTAGGTCTGATATTTCATTTTTTAGTTCCTTCAGAACTCTGGGGTGTATACCATCCGGTCCAGGTGATTTAATACTCTTCAGTTTGTCAGTCAGGTCTACCGCAACTTCTAGGTTCACCATGATTTGGTTCGGTCCATCTGAATCATTGCCCATGAAAACCTTCTCCAGTACGGGTACCTTCCCAACATCCTCTTCAGTAAACGCCGAAGCAAAGAAATCATTTAATCTTTCCACGATGGCCTTATCTTCTCTAAGTGCCACTTTAATCCCTCGGTCATCTAACGGTCCAACTGACTCCCTCACAGACTTTCTGCTTCCGATAAATTTAAAAGGTTTTTACTGTGAGTTTTTGCCTCTGTGGCCAACTTATTTTCAAATTCTCTCTTAGCCTGTCTTATCAAAGTCTTACATTTAACTTGCCAACGTTTATGCTTTATCCTATTTTCTTCTGTTGGATCCTTCTTCCAATTTTTGAATGAAGATCTTTTGGCTAAAATAGCTTCTTTCACCTTCCCTTTTAACCATGCCGGTAATTGTTTTGCCTTCTTTCCACCTTTTTTAATGTGTGGAATACATCTGGACTGTGCTTCTAGGATGGTATTTTTTAACAATGACCACACCTCTTGCACACTTTTTACTTTTGTAGCTGCTTCTTTCAGTTTTTTTTCTAACTATTATTCTCATTTTATCAAAGTTTCCCTTTTGAAAGTTTAGCACGAGAGCCATGGATTTGCTTACTGTCCCCCTTCCAGTCATTAATTCAAATTTGATCATATTATGATCACTATTGGCAAGCGGCCCCACCACCGTTACCTCTCTCACCAAATCCTGTGCTCCACTGAGAATTAGATCTGAAATTGTTCCCTCTCTCGTTGGTTCCTGAACCAATTGCTCCATAAAGCTATCATTTATTCCATCCAGGAACTGTATCTCTCTAGCTGATCCCGATGATACATTTACGCAGTCAATATTGGGCCGACTTACTGCCATGAGCCATGTTGTCATACAACACACATATTGCTGCTGCCACAGACGTCTCCCCATTCTCAGTGGTGTTGGACATCAACCACGACTACCCTTGCCTGTACCACTCTTTGTGCCTTCACCAGCAGCACAATTCACTGTAGAGACCATCCGCAACGTTTGGAACCAAGTAAGAGAACGTCTCACCCAAGTTGCGGAACATTCAAAGAAAACTGCTGATGCTCATCGGTGGTCAGCCGCACTCTTCCGACCCGGTCAAAAGGTGTGGTTAAGTACAAACCACATCAGACTGCGACTCCCTTCACATCGTCTAGCACCAAAGTACAATGGGCTGTTCCCAATACTCTGTCGAGTTGGAGCGGTGACTTATCAACTGCAGCTGCCACGATCCATGGGTATTCACAATACCTTCCACGTCTCCCTGTTAAAGCCACTCATACTCTCCTGGCCTTCCCGCAGAGATCCTTCTCTGCCACAAGTCTCCACTGAACAAGACAACACCATCCAGGTAAGAGAGGTCCTCGACATCTGTCGGCGTCGAGGATGCTGGGAATATCTGCTCTCCTGGGAAGGGTATGGGGCCGAAGAGAACTCCTGGGAGCCCTCACAATATATCCTGGACAAGGACTTCCTTAGAGCCTTCCATAGGGCACACCCAGACAAGCCTCGCCCAAGGAGGGAAAGGCCTAGAAGGGGGTGGGTACTGTTGCACATCCCTTCCGCGCTCGGCCTGCGCCCGGGCCTGCTCACCTCACTAACTCCTCCACGGGTCCTGGGTCGTCCTCCCCTGCAGCAGCAGCGAGCACAGCCAGGCCTTGGTGTCCTGCGGCGGCGGTCGCCGGGCCTTCCACCTCCAGCCAGGCCTCATGATGGGGTTTGGCATCCTCCTTGGCATTGGCCCCGCCCCTAGGTGCGTGCGTGCAGACTGCCCAGTCCCTTAAAGGGCCAGGGGTGGATCCCAGTTCTACGGCGCGACCTGATTGAACATCGTATAAAGGAAATCCCTGCCATCACTTCCTTGCCTTGGCAATCGGGTCGATCACATCGTGATTTCTAGTTTGCCTCTGAGTTTCCAATCTTTGTTCCAGTCTTGTTCCAGCCTTGTTCCAGTCTTGTTCCAGTCCTGTTCCAGCGACCTTCTGTTCCAGTGTCCTTCTGTACCAGCATCCTCCTGTTCCAGTGTCCTTTTGTTCCTCGTCTCCCCAGGTAGTACCTCATGGACTTTCTTCTTGGTACTGACCTCGGCCTGTTCTTGACTATGTTGATCGCCACCTGGATTTGACCTTTTGCCTGTTTCCTCGACCACATCTGCATGCTGCCTTGAACCGACATCTGCCTGAACTCGACCACGTCTGACTGCTCTCTGGAACCTGACCTTTGCTTTGGCTGACTACCCATGGACTGATTACTGGTATTTGACCCCTG
Source organism: Rhinatrema bivittatum (assembly GCF_901001135.1). Classification (NCBI taxonomy): domain Eukaryota; kingdom Metazoa; phylum Chordata; class Amphibia; order Gymnophiona; family Rhinatrematidae; genus Rhinatrema; species Rhinatrema bivittatum. The sequence continues at coordinate 592,067,623 of NC_042617.1, read as the reverse complement.
CTTTGGCTGACTATCCATGGAATGACCATTGGCTCTGACCCCTGCATTGGCTGACCATGTTTCCTTGATTCTGGCCTTGATCCTTGTCATACACTGAGACTCTCTTTTGGCCTTCCGTGGCACCATGGACTTCTAGCCTGAACATCGACTGTGCACCCTTGATCGTGGTGGGCACACCTCTGAACTTTCTCTCAAGGAGATCCTGTGAGGCCCACCTAAAACCAGGCGGCCCGGGTAACCAAGGGCTCAACCTGAGGAAACCCCGGGTTGCTAGTGGTGAAGCTCCAGCTAGCCTCTGTCTCCTCTTGTTCTCCGCCTCCTGGTGGCAGGTGCTCTGGGGTCCGACCAGGGACCCTACCAATCCTGCACTAGGCCAAGGGTCCACCTTCCGGCGCAACATATACAAGTTTTGTCATGGTTTAGTGGGTTGGAGTCAAGGATAATCCCGGTAGAAGTGGCACAGGGCTGCCGGGCAGGACTAGAGCTGGTCTTCTGCCTTCTCCCCCTTAGGATCTGGGGGCTGGTAGGACTTGTTTTCTGCAGAACATCATGGATTCATGCAAAGGCTGGGACCTGGATACAGGGAGGGCTGGAGACAAGGCTGGTATTAAGGACAGATAGGAGCTGGATTCAGGCAGGGCTAGCACACACGAGGGAGGCTAGAACATTGTACACACTGGGGGCTGGAACAAGGACTAAACAAGACAGGACAAGGTCTGGAGAAGGATTAGACAAAATAGTCAACAGTAAACAGGAAGGCCCAACAGGGCACAGGCTGGCTAGGTGAACCTAGAAGGCCTGAAGGCTTCAAGGCTAGACAGAAAAGCCCAAGAGGGCATAGTGTATGGTAGGTGGACCTGAAAGGTTGGAGAACAAGACCAGAAGGCCTAGAAAGGCACAGAGCAAGGCAGGTAGGCCTGGAATGCCACGAAGCAAGGCCAGAAGGCCTGGAAAGGCACAGAGTAAGGCAAGAGGTCAAGGGAGGCCACAAGGCAAGGTAGAAGGCCTGGGTAGGCCACAAAGCAAAGTAGGATAACAAGGTAGGGCTGACCAGGTCAGAGAGCCGAGGTGATTCAATGAAGAGGCATTGAGGGAATGGACAGCTTGGTTAAGTAGGGCTGAAAGTGAGGTGTCATGTGATCAGTGAGAGATAACGTGTTTAGCTATAAGACTTGCTGAGGACCCCTGGTGGAGGGAGGCTGCGCAGCTGGTAGAACCATAACACATGTATACTGTATGGGCATGCACAGCTGTTTGAACGTTATCCTCCCTATGTGCATGTTAAAGTGATCAGGACAAAAGTTAGCTTGAACATGCATAAATTACCATGTCTACAAGTACTAATGATGGAATGTCATGTGCAAATGAGGATTTAGCATGAGCAAGGTAAATAACATGGTATGCTCACTTTATATTATTTATCATAAGTACATTAACAGTATGCTATTTAATACCTTCCTCAGCCCAGGTGATAACTTCCTAATGTGCATGCTGTTAAGAGGACTTGTCTAATTTTAAACAGAGGACCAGAAAAATTATGGCCAAGTATGTACAAGAGATGATACTATTAAACTGTACCAATAAGCCTTGAAGATGAATGCATTTGAATATACTTCTCTTTGCCAAGCAAAACACAGCCAACACACAATTTTAAGGTAATTCCTTCACACATATGCATATTTACATTACAAATAGGTTTTTGCAAACATAGGCCTGGATTTATCAAAATGCGGTAAGTACCGCATGCGATAGCAAAAGGGGTGTGTTTTATGCTAATATAGTATTTATCGCAATTTGTGATAATTACCTGTGTGAAGAGCTAAGTTAGTGCACATTGCGATTTCCGGCATTCAACCACTGGGGGACTAACTTCAAGCTAGGTTGAGAGAACCTTGCCCAAATCTCATCTTGGAGTGAGTTTCCTCACTCCGAAGGCCAGCAAATCTTCACAAGAGACCACTGTTCTGTTCGTAGGTGTCACGTAGAATGTCAAAGTGGCCCCTAACCCCCTACACTCTTACCTAATCCCCACCTCGAGTTACTAGGTGGGCCTATAATAGGGAGGGATACAAATAACTATCTACAGGACATGCTATTATGGTCTCTCTCTCTCTCTCTCTCTCTCTCTCTCTCTCTCTCTCTCTCTCTCTCTCTCTCTCTCTCTCTCCTCTCTCTCTCTCTCTCTCTCTCTCTCTCTCTCTCCCTCCCTCCCTCCCTCCCCTGCAAATGGTGATAAAACCTTGCTGCTATCAGAGGTGTAGTTAAAATCTGCAATAGCTCTTTGCAGAGAGGCTAACCCACTCTCCTACCACTTTTGGAATTTGCATCACACCATACGATATGGTGCAATCGCATGCGGTAAACACGTTTTCGCATGCAATAAGCCCTTAACGCATGCGAAAACGCCTTACCGCATTTTGAAAAATGACCCCCATAGTAGTTACAAATCAAAGAGGCTCTTTGAGTATTGCCCCACTCCTCACAATGTACAGTGCAGAGGGATCTCATACTAGTGTGCACATGGACAGTCTCTCAGGGACTGGCATACAACCATTGCTGGCCAGTGAGCACTGCAAGCGTTTAGTGACTTATGGCTGAACAGCAGTTTTTGCGGGAGAAACAAGAAACTGCATTCCAGGGAGTTCTTCTCTGGGGCAAGTGACTAACCAGTGGCCCACTAGTCCATCTTCCCTCCAATATGAAAAGAAAGTTTTCACAGGGCACCAGCAAAACAAGAGACATAGAGGAGAGAAAGAGAGAGAGAGAGGAAAGGTAAAAGGGGAGACACATTAAAACACACATTTGAACTATTAAAAAATAAATTAGCCTTTATTTACACAGCACAAATCTATTTCTAAGCAATAGAGTACCAGAGGACACATTTTTCCTTCATTGACATTGTTACTATGATCAGAGACTCCTGTAGGTGTTCAGAGGCTTAAGGCTGAACAACAATCAGCAGCTCAAAAGCTTCAATGAGCTGACCAATTGTTTTGGTTTGAGCAAAGAATTTATGTATGTGAGCTCTGAGACACTAGCAGATTGTATGGTGGAGCCATTGCAATTAAGAACATAAGAACAGGCCATACTGGATCAGACCAAGGGTCCATCAAGCCCAACATCCTGTTCTTAACAGAGGCCAATCCAGGCTACAAGTACCTGGCAAGTACCCAAACACTAAGTAGATCCCAAGCCACTGATACCAGTAATAGCAGAGGCCATTCCCTAGGTCAACTTGATTAATAGCAGTTCATTTTTTCATTTTATTAAAATTTATTAATCACTTATCACATACTTGTCTAGGCGATTTACAGTAAAAAACATATACAATATAGTGTAACAAACAATAAACACCCTTAGTTTCATAGAAACTGTATTATACAATTCCTTGTTTACAGGTAAACTAGACGTTGCATAGATTGTCAAAGCTCACAAATCCTTCCTCTTACATAAATATATTAGTCATCTGAACTCATAAGCTTTAAAATACACTAAAGGCACGATGAAGTAGGAAATCTTTTAATAGACGTTTAAATTTTTTCAAGTTGTCTAAGGCACGCAATTCAAATGGGATGAGATTCCATAAAGTTGGGGCAGCAATTGAAAACGATATCTCCCTAGTAAAGAACAAATGCGCTTGACGCACAGATGGAATTTCCAACAAATTTAATTGAGACAATCTTAATCCTCTAATAGGCTTATAAATGCGTAACAGGGCATTTGACCATTGTGAAGAATCTGAATTGAGAAGTTTAAAGATAATCAAAGCAATCTTGAAATCAATTCGCTCTGCAACTGGCAACCAGTTCATTTTACGTAGAATTGGTGAAATGTGTTCAGAACGTTTTGTGCGACATACAAGTCGGGTGGCTGCATTAAGTAATAATTGAATAGATTGTAATGTGGCCTTAGGTAGATCTATGAAAAGACTATTACAGTAGTCTATGTGAGGAAAAATTATCGATATAACAACTGTGGAAATCATGATGAAAAAGTAGATGCCGTAGCCCTGCAATAAGCCGAAGTTTAAAAAATCCAGTTTTAATAATAGCTCTAATCTGTGGCTTAAATGAAAAGGTTGCATCAAGTAAAACACCCAAACTCCTAAGAGGTTTTACAAGAGAAAATGAGATGTTATCAATAACAACAGTTTCTTGGTGAGACATTGAGTGTGGCCGATGAATTAGTAAGATTTCTGTCTTCATGGTATTTAAAGACAATTTATTTTGCTTCAACCATCGTTTAATGGTGTCAATACAAAATTGAAGAGTATCAACAGTTTCCTGCCACAAGTTCTGGACTTTGATGTAAAACTGTATATCGTCGGCATACAGTTTAAATCCATCAGTAATGATGGCCATCAATTTAGCAATGAGGGCTTATCCAAACCTTTTTTAAACCCAGCAACACTAAATGCACTAACCACATCCTCTGGCAACAAATTCTAGAGCTTAATTGTGCGTTGAGTGAAAAAGAATTTTCTCCAATTAGTCTTAAATGTGCTTGCTACTTGCTTACATCATGGAGTGCCCCTGAGTCCTTCTATTATCTGAAAGAGTAAATAACCAATTCATATCTACTCGTTCAAGACCTCTCATGATTTTAAAGACCTCTATCATATCCCCCCTTCGCCATCTCTTCTCCAAGCTGAATAGCCCTAACCTCTTTAGCCTTTCCTTATAGAGGAACGTTTTCATCCCTTTATCGTTTGGGTCACCCTTCTCTGTACCTTCTCCAGTGCAACTATATCTTTTTTGAGATGCGGCGACCAGAATTGTACACAGTACTCAAGGTATGATCCCAAGAGGCATTATAACATTTTCCGTTTTATTTACCATTCCTTTCCTAATAATTCCTAACATTCTCTTTGCTTTTTTGACTGCTGCAGAACACTGACCTGACGATTTCAATGTTATGATCTGGAGCGTGGATCCTTGTTCTGCGGTAGAGTCAGTACGGCCGTTTAAGGACGGGACTCCTTGACGGCTTCTACCATCAGATGGCGAGGCCTGTTGAAGATGTGGACCGAACTTCGCCCTGGAAGCACGTGAGCCCCCCAGGAGGAGCCCGTAGGGCCACGGCCGCTGGGACTTAGGCGACTCCCAGAAGACAGATGATGGTCTGGATGCAGGCGCCTCCTTCAGGTCGTGGTTTCCAGATGGCTGGTGCCTCCAGCAGGTCGTAAATGATCTCTGTAGGGAGTTTGAAGAAATCCAATAAGCCGGTCCCAGCGTCAGCAACTAAACATAGTCCGCAGCCAGTCCAGGGGTCGAAATCCAGAGCGAGGTCCAAAGCCGGTCCAAGGGTCAGAGTCCAGAGCAAGGTCCAAAGCCGGTCCAAGGGTCGGAGTCCAGAGCGAGGTCCAAAGCCGGTCCAAGGGTCGGAGTCCAGAGCGTAGTCCAAAGCCAATCCGAGGTCAGACTCCAAAGCGTGGTCCAAATCCAATCCGAAGTCGTAAACCAGAAGAATCAATCAGCAGGGAAGGCAGAGCAGAAGCGGGACGAAGAACCAGGATACCAGGAACGCAGGAACCAAGCAAGACCTCAATACCAAGGCAAGGACTGAATGCTCAGCCCTTGCCTTAAATACAGGAACCTGAGGGAGGAGCTTCAGAGGGAGCCATGACACTTCCTGTCATGGCCCCTTTAAGAATCCTCTTCTGTCGTGCGCGCGGCTCTATGGGCAGAAGGGGGAGGAGCCAAGTCCCGCGGAGCCATGCTGCCGAGCCTCTAGCAGCAGGTCAGAGGAAGAAGCGGAAAACAAGGAAGAAGACTGCTAGCAACATGCGGGCAGCCTCCACAACCCAGCGAACCGGGTGAGTGAGGAGGCGGACGTCGGCCAGGGAAGCTACTGCGGCTGACCACGGCCGGCGGCCATGACACTCGGTCCCGGTTGCGGCCTGCCGTGGCCGACGCCGCTGACAGTACCCCCCTCCTTTAGGCCTCCACCTAGAAGGCTTGGGTTTACCTGGATGTGTAGAGTGAAAGTCTGTGAGCAACGATTTATCCAATATATTTTTAGCAGGTTCCCAAGAATTCTCCTCTGGTCCAAATCCTTCCCACGATAGAAGATACTCCCATATCTTGCCTTTTTTCCGGACGTCCAATACCTCGTGTACCCTGTAAATGGTCTCATCTTCAGTCTGAAGCTGTGGCACATCAGGGAGTTTCCGAGAAGGCCAAGTGAGGACTACTGGTTTCAAGAGAGACACGTGGAAGGAATTATGTATGCGCAAAGTCACTGGTAGTCGAAGTTGATAAGTCACTGGCCCCAGTTGCCGAATCACTGGAAAGGGCCCAATGTAGCGTGGAGCCAATCTCATGGAGGGAACTCGCAGGCCGATATGTCGGGTGCTCAACCACACCTTTTCGCCGGGGCGGAATTGGAGTCCGGGCTGTCGTCGCTTATCGGCAAAGTTCTTATCCGAGAGGGCCGCTTTACGGAGCATCCGTTGGGTACGGATCCAAAGCTGTTGTATCTGAGCTGCCGTAAGTTGAGCTGCCGGAGAAGGGACCAGCAACAGCAAAGGCAAGGGAGGTCTGGGCTGTCTGCCAAAGATGATCTGAAAAGGAGAAGCCTCCGTAGATACACAGACGTGGGAATTGTGTGAAAACTCAGCCCAAGACAGAAGAGTCGCCCAATCATTTTGACAAGAATTGACATACAGACGTAAAAACTGTTTCAATCCACGATTTGTGCGTTCAGCCTGTCCATTGGCTTGCGGATGAAAAGCGGTGGCAAAGTCCAGAGCAATGCGAAATTTTTTACAAAGGTTACGCCAGTAATGAGCAGTGAACTGAGGGCCCCGGTCAGAAACAATGTGTAGTGGAAGACCGTGAAATCTGAAGATATGGCGCATAAACAACTGGGCCAGACAAGGAGCAGATGGGAGGGAGGGTAGGGGAATGAAGTGGGCCATTTTAGAAAAACGATCTACTACTACCCATATAACGGTGTTGCCCTCCGAGGGTGGCAGTTCCACAATGAAATCCGTGGAGATGTGTGTCCAGGGTTTCGAAGGAATTGGTAATGGTTGCAGGAGTCCTTGTGTTTTCCCTGTCGGAACTTTATGTTGGGCACAAGTTGGACAGGATGCCACATACGCTTGAATGTCTGTGCACATACCCGGCCACCAATAGTATTGTTGTAGAAGTGCCTGCGTCCGGGCTCATCCAGGATGTCCCGCTAGCAGCGAGTCATGTCCCCAGGCTAATACCTTGTTTCGCAGCCTCTTGGGCACCACAGTTTTCCCAGGTGGTACCGTGAAGGTTGCGGCCAAGCAGACGCGAGCTGGGTCAATAATGTGTTGGATAGGTTCCTCCGACCTCCATATCCTCTGCCGAAAAGGATCGAGACAGGGCGTCTGCCTTAATGTTCTTACTAGCCGGCGGTACCGAAGTTCAAAATTAAAGCGCGTGAAAAACAATGCCCATCGGGCCTGACGATGGTTCAAACGTTGGGCTTGTTGAAGGTATACCAGATTTTTATGGTCCGTGTAAACTGTAATCCGGTGCTGGGCTCCCTCCAGCCACTGTCGCCATTCTTCAAAAGCAAGTTTAATGGCGAGAAGTTCCTTATCTCCAATAGAGTAATTTTGTTCGGCCAGTGAGAATTTCCTGGAATAATAAGAGCAGGGATGAGATGTTCCCGTAAGGTCGTTCTGACTCAAGACGGCCCCTACACCTTCTGCTGACGCATCTACTTCCACTACAAACGGTCATCTAGGATCCGGGTGTCGCAAGCATGGTTTCTTGAGAAACGAGTTCTTGAGCGCCCGAAATGCCTCCTCTGCTTCGGGAGGCCAAACTTTAGTATTAGCGCCTTTGCACGTAAGGGCCGTGAGGGGTGCTGCTAATCTGGAGTAATTCAGAATAAAACTGCGGTAATAGTTAGCAAAACCCAGGAAGCGTTGCAGTGCCCGTAGTCCATTGGGTTGAGGCCAATCTTGTATGCATTTTAATTTGGAAGAGTCCATCTGAAAGCCTTCTTTAGAGATTATATACCCCAAGAATGGTAAGGATTCTTGCTCAAAGATACATTTTTCGAGCTTGGCATAAAGGTGATTCTCTCTTAAACGTTGTAACACTAGAATAACGTGTTGTCGATGCACCTGTAAATTCTGAGAGAAAATTAAGATATCATCCAGATAAACGACAACACATACGTATAACAGATCCCTGAATATCTCATTAATGAAATGTTGAAATACCGCTGGGGCATTGGTTAACCCAAAAGGCATGACTAGATATTCATAATGTCCATCCCTGGTGTTGAATGCCGTTTTCCACTCATCCCCCTCTTGAATCCTGACGAGATTATAAGCTCCTCGGAGGTCAAGTTTCGAGAAAATTTGAGCTCCTTGTAAACGGTCAAAAAGTTCTGCTATGAGGGGTAGCGGATACCGGTCCTTTATGGTAATGGCGTTCAGCCCACGAAAGTCTATACATGGGCACAGAGTTCCATCTTTTTTCCCAACAAAAAAGAAACCAGCTCCAGCAGGAGATTTGGAGCGTCTGATGAAACCTTTCAGTAAATTGTCCCGAATATATTCAGACATGGCTTGGGTTTCCAGAGCGGATAGTGGATAAACTCTTCCCCGAGGCGGGGTGGTACTGGGAATCAGGTTGATGCTACAATCATACTCACGATGAGGAAGTAAAATGTCCGCAGCCTTTTTGGAGAAGACATCAGAGAATTGCTGATACTGTGAAGGCAGACCCTCTAATCGGGAAGCGCAGATGAAGCTATGAGATGAATTGGGTCTGGAGGTACAAGTTCTCTGACAATTTGGTCCCCAGCCGATCAGTGTCAAAGATGTCCAGTTGAACTGTGGATTGTGCTGCTGTAACCAGGGGATGCCCAGGACTATGGGGTGACTAGCCCTTTGAATGACATAGAACGAAATGCTTTCGGAGTGGTTTGGAGAAATGTGGCATTCCATCGGAACGGTGTGATGAGTTATCCTCCCCGGCAGAGGATCTCCATGGATGGAAGAGATAATCAACGGCTTAGGGCATAAGCACGTAGGAATGTGTAATTGTTTTACCACATCTTGAAGGATAAAATTTCCACCAGCTCCTGAATCTACTAAAGCTAGTGCGGAGAATCGATGTTTCTCAAACCCCAGGGAAACATGCAGCGTGAGTGGGGGAGCCGGAGAGGTGATGCCTAGGGTTACTCCCCCGATGGAGCCTAGGCTTTGGAGTTTCCCGGACGAGTGGGGCATCGGGCAATAAGATGGCCTGCTTCTCCGCAGTAAAGGCAAAGTCCTGCTTTCCGGCGTCTTAGTCTTTCTTCTGGAGAAAGTGGGCCCCGACCCAACTGCATGGGTTCTTCAGTAGCTCCTTCAGGTTTAGCAGATGTTTGGGAAGCCGGAACCGGGCGAGGAGATGTGGCACCAGGTATGTGCCTCCTCGTACTAGATGCCTCCCTTACTCTTTCTTGAAGACGTCGATCAATTCAAGTTACTAACTTGATGATAGCGTCCAAGGATTGAGGTAACTCTCGGGCTGCCATTTCGTCTTTTATTCTGGATGACAGTCCTTCCAGAAAAATAGATCGGAGACAATTCTCCTCCCAATGGAGTTCGGATGCCAATGTCCTAAATTCGATGACATAGTCGGCCAATGGTCTTCCTCCCTGTCGGAGTTGTAGAAGTTTGGAGCCCGCCACTACTTGCCTTCCTGGATCGTCGAATACTGCTTGGAATAGTTCTAAGAATTTGGACAGGTCTCGGAGGACTGGATCTGAACGTCGCCAGTATGGAGAAGCCCATGCTAGAGCCTTACCCTCCAGTAACGATAGAATATAGGTGGTCTTGGTGAGATCGTCTGGAAATAGAGAAACTTGCAGATGGAAGTGCATACTGCACTGGTCGAGAAACCCTTGACAGGATCGGGAATCACCAGCATATCGCGGAGGAGTAGGTAGTGGAATCACAGTCCGGGTATTACTTTGTACCATCGGAGGTACGGGTGGTGGAGTAGCCTGAGCTACTGCCATAGCGTCCATCCGGGCATTCAATCTTTCTAATGATGCTGCCATGGATTCCAAGATGCGCTGTTGTTCCATGACCTTCTGGGCTAAGCCAGGAATAGATTGCCGGACTGAGGCCTCTGCCGGATCCATGGCCTTGGTATTCTGTTATGATCTGGAAAGTGGACCCTTGTTCTGCGGTAGAGTCAGTACGGCCGTTTAAGGACGGGACTCCTTGACGGCTTCTACCGTCAGATGGCGAGGCCTGTTGAAGACGTGGACCGAACTTCGCCCTGGAAGCACGTGAGCCCCCCAGGAGGAGCCCGTAGGGCCACGGCCGCTGGGACTTAGGCGACTCCCAGAAGACAGATGATGGTCTGGATGCAGGCGCCTCCTGCAGGTCGTGGTTTCCAGACGGCTGGCGCCTCCAGCAGGTTGTAAATGATCTCTGTAGGGAGTTTGAAGAAATCCAATAAGCCGGTCCCAGCGTCAGCAACTAAACATAGTCTGCAGCCAGTCCAGGGGTCGAAATCCAGAGCAAGGTCCAAAGCCGGTCCAAGGGTCAGAGTCCAGAGAGAGGTCCAAAGCCGGTCCAAGGGTCGGAGTCCAGAGCGAGGTCCAAAACTGGTCCAAGGGTCGGAGTCCAGAGCGTAGTCCAAAGCCAATCCGAGGTCAGAGTCCAAAGCGTGGTCCAAATCCAATCCGAAGTCGTAAACCAGAAGAATCAATCAGCAGGGAAGGCAGAGCAGAAGCGGGACGAAGAACCAGGATACCAGGAACGCAGGAACCAAGCAAGACCTCAATACCAAGGCAAGGACTGAATGCTCAGCCCTTGCCTTAAATACAGGAACCTGAGGGAGGAGCTTCAGAGGGAGCCATGACACTTCCTGTCATGGCCCCTTTAAGAATCCTCTATAGCCGCGCGCGCGGCCCTATGGGCAGAAGAGGGAGGAGCCAAGTCCCGCGGAGCCATGCTGCCGAGCCTCTAGCAGCGGGTCGGAGGAAGAAGCGGAAAACAAGGAAGAAGACTGCTAGCAACATGCGGGCAGCCTCCACAACCCAGTGAACCGGGTGAGTGAGGAGGCGGATGTCGGCCAGGGAAGCTACTGCGGCTGACCGCGGCCGGCGGCCATGACACTCGGTCCCGGTCGCGGCCTGCCGCGGCCGACACCGCTGACATTCAATGTATTATCTACTTTGATGCTTAGACCTTTTTCCTGGGTGATAGCTCCTAATATGGAACCTAATATCATGTAACACCTTGCACTTGTCCACATTAAATTTCATCTGACATTTGGATGCCTAATCTTCCAGTCTCACACGATCCTCCTACAATTTATCACATTCTGCTTGTGATTTAACTACCCTGAATAATTTTGTATCATCTGCAAATTTGATAACCTCACTCGTCATATTCCTTTCCAGATCATTTATAAATATATTGAAAAGTACAGGTTCAAGTACAGATCCCTGAGCCACTCCACTGTTTACCCTTTTCCACTGAGAAAACTGACCATTTAATCTGAAACTGTTTCCTGTCTTTTAATCAGTTTGTAATCGCCTCCTATCCCATGACTTTTTAGTTTTCTTAGAAGCCTCTCATAAGAGACTTTGTAAAATGCCTTCTGAAAATCCAAATACACTACATCTACCGGTTCACCTTTATCCACATGTTTATTAACCCCCTTCAAAAAAATGAAGCAGATTTGTGAAGCAAGACTTCCCTTGGACTGTATTCCATTAAACTATGTCTTTCTATAGGCTCTGTAATTTTGATCTTTAGAATAGTTTCCACTATTTTTTCCAGCATTATACAGTGGTTGTAGGAGAGGGAATGGTCCAATACCAGTGCATTTGTTAGTCAGAGCTAGATATATTCCTTCCTGAGTTGACCCATGCCATGTTTCTTTCTGACTCCAACCACATATTTTCACACTGCTCTTTGAAGACCCCTTTTTGACACAGAAGACAAATGGTTATAATATGCACTGCTATGAATTTTATGCTCTCCTGGAACTCTACGCCCCTTTTACATCCTCTCCTGGAATGTAATAGTTCTACCACTTCTTCCCTCATCACTGATCATCCAAATCTGCCAGTCTGACTTGTATAGTGTTTGGATGCAAGTAGGATGAGCTGAGGAAAAGATAATTGAGCATACTTAATTTAATGCAATCATTCCATTTAACTTCCCCCTCAATAAGCAACATACTTGCACTATTTAGTCAATATATTTTTGGGTATTCATGCAGAATTTATCTATTTATTTATAAATATTTTTATTCCTCCTTTCTCAAATAATATTGTACAAGGCAGATTTTAAAAAGCACATAAAACAAATACAATGTAACAGAATAACATATTAAATATGAGACATAAAACAATAATAGCATGACTACGTTATTGTTGACATTTTGTACTAGGATACTGGACTTAATGGACCTTGGTGTGACTCAGCATGTTAACTGGAATTTTAAAGTGCAAGTTACATTTTTTTGTGAGGCCATATAAAAAACTTTTAACACAAATGTTATTGCTTAGGCTCCTGTATCTCTTACAATTAGAGGTTGTGATTTTGGGAATGTTATCTTTTTAAAAAATCAGTTCTTTTTGTATTCTTTTTAGCTTGCTACTGTAATAGAGGGAATGTCTTCTTCATTATTTTTATTGGCCCAGTAGTTCCTATTTATTAGTTTTATTTTAATTCCAGCTCAGTTGGAACTAGTACTGGGATCCTGGTACCATACGCCTTCATTTGCAACTACCTGGGGATTTTTCCTAATTTTCTTAGACTCTGTCTCCCACTATCCTAGTCTGGTCTTTAGGACAGGAGCTGTGCACCAGTGTTCCTCCTTGGGTAGAGACCTTTATTTTCAGTTTTTATTTTATTTTCTAGGGCATTTCAATGTTATAAAAATAACCAGTGGAGAAATGATATAACAGGAGAAAAATCTTTTTTTCACTGAATATTTTTGTTTGTTCTAACATTGAAATTCCCAGGAAAAGTAAAATAAAACCTGAAAATGAGAGTCCCTATCCTTACGGAATTGTGTGGCATGGTCTCTAAATTTAGCCACTAGATGTCACCTTTAATGATGATGACCATAACCTCCTTCTCCCCTGGAGACTGTGAATGCTGCTTTCACAACATCCCTAGCTGCAGCCAACTTAAGAGTGCAGAAGGCCCAGTTTAGGAATCAAACTAAGGACTTTTCACATGGCAACTGCCACTGAACTACGAGACTTCTTAGGTCATTGCAGGAAAGCAGCAACATTAGGTTAAGCTTCATGTAATGCAGGACAACATTAAAAATATAAAAAAGAACCACTTTTCAAAAACAATGATTTTAAATCACAGCCTCTTATGAGAATTACTTACAGTGTTCATTTACAGTAATTAAACAAATCTGGAGTAGTCTTTGAGAAACTATCAATGCAGTCCATAAGCAAAACACATCAGCACTGTCTGAATGTTTCAAGAAGGCTCATTGAATAATTACTCAGAGTGGCAACTGCTACCCTTAAGAGAAACATGGAGGTAACCTGCAGGGAGTGGCAGATATTACCATAAGAAGCTTGCTGGGCAGACTGGATGAACCATTTGGACCTTTTTTTCTGTCATTACTATGTTACTATGCAATATAGCTTACTTGAAAGTTTAATATGCAAAGTTGTTCTCTCACAGGCTACAGCACTATGTTATAGTGCTATGCATTCGTATATGGCAAATTAACTCTTTCTTTGGAATAGGTGGCAACCATTCTATGCGTTCTTAGTTTTTTAACCCAAGTGGAACCTGTCTCTGCTGTCGTGCATTTGCCTGGATGTGGACCCTCGGCCCGTGGAGGAGGTGGTGTGGTGAGAGGCAGGCCCCTCGGGGTCCTCCGATGGTTGGCGAGGCGATAGGGCAGGAGGAGGTGTGGTTTTTCACCACTGGAGGCCCGCAGCCCCCGCAGGAGGAGCCTGTAGAGGCCCGGGTTGCTTGGACTTAGGTGGTTCTTCTGATGGTAGATGAGACGGGTAGAACAGGAGGAGGCGTGGTTCTTCACCACGGAGGTCCGCGGCCCCCCCGGGAGGAGCCTGTAGAGACCCAGGTCGCTTGAACAGGTGGTTCTTCTGATGGTAGATGAGACGGATAGAACAGGAGGAGGCTTGGTTCTTCACCACTGGAGGCCCGCGGCCCCCCTGGGAGGAGCCTGTAGAGGCCCGGGTCGCTTGGACTTAGGTGGTTCTTCTGATGGTAGATGAGATGGGTAGAACAGGAGGAGGCTTGGTTCTTCACCACTGGAAGCCTGCGGCCCACCCGGGAGGAGCCCGTAGAGGCCCAGGTCGCTTGGACAGGTGGTTCTTCTGATGGTAGATGAGACGGGTAGAACAGGAGGAGGCGTGGTTCTTCACCACTGGAGGCCCACGGCCCCCCCGGGAGGAGCCCGTAGAGGCCCGGGTCACTTGGACAGGTGGTTCTTCTGATGGTAGATGAGACAGGTAAGAACAGGAGGAGGCTTGGTTCTTCACCACTGGAGGCCCACGGCCCCCCCGGGAGGAGCCCGTAGAGGCCCGGGTCACTTGGACAGGTGGTTCTTCTGATGGTAGATGAGACAGGTAAGAACAGGAGGAGGCTTGGTTCTTCACCACTGGAGGCCCGCGGCCCCCCCCGGGAGGAGCCCATAGAGGTCCAGGCCGCTTGGACTTACGTGATTCTAGGAGCAAGAGGAAATCGAAGGCTGGTCCTAGTTCTGTAGCCAGGAGTCACTCACCGCCGGTCCGGGTCAAGCCAAAGGGTCGCCAGTAGCTGGTCCGAGTCAAAGCCAAGGGTCGCCAGTAGCCGGTCTGAGTCAAAGCTAAGGGTCATCATAGCCGGTCCGAGTCAAAGCCAAGGGTCGCTGGGAAGGCAATGTAGATCTCCAAAGCACAGAGAAGTCAGTGCAGGGAGCAGACATGTTGCCAAGTCAAGGAGGCAGGAAGAGGCGGGCTCTTAAGTAGTCCCAGCGCCTCTCCCTTCCTCTCCCCAGCTGTAGAACATATTCTGATGATAACCCTTTAAGAGGGCTCAGGAGGCGCGGCCTCGCGCCTAAGGAGGGGACTGCCTGGGGTAGAGCCGGAGACGCTGCCACGCGCCCCAGCGGAGCGGGGAGCGGCAGGGGAAGGGCTCCTCTCGCCGAGTGTTGCTGCACAGCCCCGGCCTCAGGGCCCTACGCAAGAGCGGGGACAGAGGCCCGGCAGCAGAACGCCACCGGTGGAAGCGCCGAGATGCTGGCAAGGGCCGTGAGGTATGATATCTGCCCTGCTTCTCAGCTCCCAGTCATGGGATAGGTGGCAATGTCCTTTCATGGATTGCAAACTGGCTAAAAGACAGGAAACAGAGAGTAGGATTTATTTATTTATTTATTTAGAATTCTTATATACCGACATTCTTATATAATTAACAAATCATATCGGTTTACAATATTTATTTATTTATTTAAACTTTTTATATACCGATATTCATCAAAGATATCACATCGGTTCACAGTGAAACGCAAACAGACGCCTGGGGTGGCGCTTTACATCAAACAAATGTAACATATTAACAAGAGAACAAGTGAGTAATAGGGGGGGGAGATAAAGGGAGTATAGCATTAGTATTATAAACAAGAATTGCAAGTATATACAATATAACAGAACAATCGCGGCTAAGGAGTTACATTAAAACAAAGCTTCTAATAGAGTATATAGATCAACATAACAATAGCAGCTGAGGCGTTACATTAAAACATAGCGTATAATAAAGTATAAATATGAGAACAAGTGAACAAATCAAATAAAGCATAAAGGGGACCCTAAAGGATATAGGAGAGGTCTTAGATCCCAATTGTGTTCTGTTATGTCCTTTGACCTGTGTCAGAATAGTCTAGGATTAAATGGACAGTTTTCTCAGTGGAAGGGAGTGGACAGTGGAGTGCCTAAGCCACACATGCCAAAGAGGCCCACAGCTTTGTCAGGTTCCTGTCAACTTTTTGTATTTTTTATTGTTAACATTATATGATATTAGTAGGTTAGAACTGAGATAGAGCAATTGTATTTGAAATTCTCTGCTTTCTTTTGTTCTTCCCTCTAAAATGGGAAGAAAAAGAAAAGCAAAGATTGTGTCATCTTCTCCAATTGCTGCTAGAGGCCCCATGGACAATCCTTGGAGAGCCTTCTCTGCGAGTCTCACAATTCTCCAGCCTAGTGTGTACTCTCACTGCTACTATGGACGAATCCTCCAGTTTGCCTGTGCCTCTGGTGTGCACTGCGACTACGACAGTAGCATATCTACTACACTTTGGAGTGAGTACAAGATCTGCTCTACTCTTCTCCTCTCTGTACGCTCTGTGGATTCTTGGGTTATCCCACTCTGCGGACTACTATCAGATCCATGCTGCCTTGTGCCTTCTTCCAACATCAGCCTCCGGCCTACCCCGTGCTGCGGACCACTACCCAAGATACCTTGCACCAGACTATCAGGAGGAAGTATTTTCCGGGTTACCTTGCTCTGTGGGCCACTACCGGAGAAGCCAGCTTGAGACTCTCCTACTCTGGACTGTGTTTATTAAACCCGCTCCTTGGGTTTACTTCTGCTGTATAATAAAACCTCTTGCCTTTTGTGTCCATCACTGCTGAGACCCCACCTGTCATGGTGAGTCCCCAGAGGGCTCCTCCCTATGGGTGGAGTCAGCTCTCACCATGACCCAAGGGCCCACTACCAAGTACAAACATAACATATATTCCACTCTCCATAATGAGTATTGTAGAACTGAAATGCTATGAGTGGGTATGGGATGAGATCTACCAGAAGCTTTGGAAGAAAATAGAGCCTTCCCCAGTGAGCATCATCTAAGTCAACCCTCCACTAGAGGGAGGAATTGTTATGAGTTGTGGACCCTTGGGCCGGTCTGCGGATGATGAAGGACAGATAGAAGATCTCCTCAGAGGATGTAGTGGCCAGGATGCGACACCTTGCATATAGGGAATTAATGTTGAGTAGTATATCCAGTGTTAATTCCCAGTGAGGTAACTTTAATGCATGTATATATATATATATATTTTTTTTTTTTAATATTTTGATCATGTGCATGTATGTTAGCATTGCCATTGAGAACTGGTGGTCAGAGCTGTTGCAAGGCGAGGGTGAGAAGGGTGAAGCCAAGGAAGATGTCACATCACCCTTTTGAGGCAGTTTATGAGCCTGAAAGGGAAGGAGTGACTGAATGCAGCCCTTGGTCCAGCGACTGCTGTGCCGGCAGTAATCCTAATGCAGGAAAACCAAACAAAATAGATGCCAGGTGTCCTTAACCCTATTTATTGTAGTGGGGACGAATTTAAAAATTGCCCGACTCAGCTGAGTTTCGCCACTCCTCCAGTGGCTGCCCTCAGGGATCTTGAATCAATCTCCGAATGCATCTTAAGAGATATTCCCCAACTGAGGATGTTTTACCGAGAAATTAAGTATGACAAGTAAGATTGATTCAAGATCATACTAGGTCCAAACTCAATAATCAGAGCCCCTGAGGCAGCCATTAGAGGAGCGGAGAAACTCAACTGAGTCGGGCAATTTTTAAATTCGTCCCCACTACAATAAATACGGTAAAGGACACCTGGCATCTATTTCTTTTGCTTTTCCTACACGGCCATCATAGATCACCTTCCTTTGTGTTTCTTGAGTAATCCTAATGCACTTAATACTCAGGTGTTAATTACCGCCGGCATTAACATCTGTTTAATGCAAGTATTAATAATAAATAAAAATAATCATCGCTCTCATGAGTACAAGGCCCCTATGATGAGTGATAGCCGTAATTAAAGGACGGTGGTATTTTATCTTTGAAATCCCCTCTCCTGGGGTTGGGGCAGGTTCCAAATAGGCTGAAAACTTCAAGAAGGGTTTACCTGGCCAGATCCTAGGATATTGTATTCAAGGGGCAGAAGAAAAGGCATTTGTATCAGAAGAGGGCTTTACGGTGTATCCTGCATGCCAAACTCCTCTTCATTACCAGGGAAAACAGAACAAATATAACCAATGTCAGACAATTGTTTCTCGCATCTGTGGAAAACAGAAGTCTGTGGATTTTTGGGTCATGGGGTGAAAGCGTTTCATCAAGTGAGGTCTGTGGCAGGGAGAATGGGTTTCGTGGTCTTTCTGTGGTTTTATGTTCCTGCTTTGCGGTCGCATAGTGGGAATACTTAAGCAAGATCTAAGTGTAAGAGTTATTTTTCTGCTTTGGATGAGTTCACACTATATGACACTGCACATGAAAGGAGAGTAAGAAAAAAGCATTCAGCACCTGGAAAGCAGGGGAGGCGGTGGGAATCAGGATCACTGCAGTCTGCAGAAAGGAGAAATAGACACTTACTGTGAACTGCTAAGAGGGGGCACATCACGCCTGTCAGAAAGCGAATCGCCGGATTGTGACATGAATTCACAGCAAATGAGTTTGTCATCTTTTGTCACAAGAATCCAACAGCTGTGTTTAGACTACTATCTGACATTTCTTCTGGATTTTCTTCTTTTATGTGCATACTGTGCAGTGTTTCAGAAATGTGCAAGGCAAATCAATAGTATATCCACTTTGCACTAATACAAAAACGTTACTGCTATTTAAAAAAATAAATAAATTGTGCTGGCCTCCTGCAATTTCCTTTATCCAGAAGAGCAGCCGTAGTTAAAAATTATATATTACATGACACAGCAATAGTATCCGACTGGTTCATGTAGTATGTTTTATGCCATCAGACACACGAAGGATTTCACATACACGGGTCGATGCAGAAAGGTGCGTACGGGATTTGGCCAACGCACCTTTTTTAGTACTGGAAACTTAACTCCTGGGTCAGGGCTGGAATTCAGTTTCCAGCGGTGTGAAAAAAATAGGAAAAAAAGGTTAAAAAAAAAATGTCAGGAACTCTCCAGGTAACTGCTGGCAACCACTGCCACTTAACCAGATAATTCCTGATTTATCTGTCTATCTTGCAGTGGGAAGCAGCTGCTAGCTAGCCAGATATGCTGATATATCCGGACTTATCCGGCTCTCTGACAGCTGATTCCTCTCGCCACTAACTCTATAGCCTGTCAGGGATGCCTTCACCCCCTTCCCGAGTTAAAACATGCGTGCGTTCAGCCTGTGCCAAACACACATTTCAAAGTTTAGGCGTTTTTTAAAGTCCCGATGCATTAGCATAGCAGTAGCTTACTGCATCGGGAGTTAAAAAGAATGTAATCTCTGTGCTGAAAACCAGCGCACTGTTTTTTAACTCCCTGATTACTGCATCGGCCTGACAGTCTCAAAATGAATTGCTTTGCACAATCACAAAGGGTACTGGTTTGAAAATATTTACAGATGTAGGCCTGGATGTACTAATGGTTTGTTGCTTTTTGGGCCTATGTGAACAATGCTTGGTCCATGTGACCTCGCAGTTAAATAAAGCCATTTCTGGCTCATCCTTAGCCCCAGTATGGTTGCTGCAGAGCACGTCAGGTTCTGCAGGAAGACATTGATCTACATTTTGGGATCTGCTGGGTGCCTGTGACCCGGTCGGACACTGGGCTTCATGGACCTTAGTCTGACCCAGCATTGCGCTTCTTATGTTCGTAATTAAAAATAAATCAGCATTAATGGCTTTTGACAATGATATTTTCAATTCATAAAGGGATGGAATGTGCTGCTGGCAAGCGTACATGAGAACATTTTTACAATCTTGAAAGCCATTTCTGCCCTTCAGGTAAATTGGACTGACTGAGAATTACCTCCTTTATATGGCTACAATCTTTAAACCTCTACCCGCAGACTTTGCACCAATTTTCTTCCCCTTCCCCTAATTAGAATAATACCGCCGCGATACTGGCACGTCGCAGAATAAACAACGACCCTGTAAGTTTGAAAATTGCTTTCCCAAAAATGTAGCCCGAAAAAACCTTGCACCTGCTGTTTATACAGGTACTTTTTCCAGCTAAATATCCATTTCTCAACACTGATGATTTCAGAACCGTACTTCAAATACTTATCTTCTCCACCTTCGACTATTGTAACTCCCTACTAATAGGTATACCCTTCTCATCCCTCAAACCACTACAAATACTTCAAAACTCTGCTGCCAGAGTCCTAACTGGAACAAAAAGAAATGACCATATTACACCCATCTTGTCCTCTCTTCACTGGCTCCCGATTACTGCACGAATCGCCTACAAATCCATGACTATCATCCATAAAGTCCTTAACAATGATCATCAAGGACTTAACACCCTTAACATAACTCTTCAAAACTCCTCAAGAAACCTACGGTCCAATAACTCAAACTACTTATTAATCCCCACTATCAAAGATGCTCATCTAACAACAACAAGAGAGAGAGCCTTCTCCATCGCCTCCCTCAATCTTTGGAACACTCTACCTGAAGACCTAAGAACTCAACACAGTATAAAAACCTTCAAAAAAGACCTAAAAACTTTACTGTTTCACAAATTCCTCACGGACCCCCAATCATCTGCTCATACCAACTCTCAAATGAACTTATAACCCTAGTTAGACAATGTTAGGTTCCATATTAGGTGCTACAACCCAAGAAATAGATCTAGGCGTCATTGTGGATAACACATTGAAATCATCGGTTCAGTGTGCTGCGGCAGTCAAAAAAGCAAACAGAATTTTGGGAATTATTAGAAAGAGAATGGTGAATAAAACGGAAAATGTCATAATGCCTCTGTATCGCTCCATGGTGAGAACGCATCTTGAATACTGTGTACAATTCTGGTCGCCGCATCTCAAAAAAGATATAATTGCGATGGAGAAGGTACAGAGAAGGGCAACCAAAATGATAAGGGGAATGGAACAACTCCCCTATGAGGAAAGACTAAAGAGGTTAGTACTTTTCAGCTTGGAGAAGACGGCTGAGGGGGGATATGATTGAGATGTTTAAAATCATGAGAGGTCTAGAACGGGTAGATGTGAATCAGTAATTTACGCTTTCAGATAATAGACTAGGGGGCACTCCATGAAGTTAGCATGTGGCACATTTAAAACTAATCGGAGAAAGCTCTATTTCACTCAACACACAATTAAACTCTGGAATTTGTTGCCAGAGGATGTAGTTAGTGCAGTTAGTATAGCTGTGTTTAAAAAAGGATTGGATGAGTTCTTGGAGGAGAAGTCCATTACCTGCTATTGATTAAGTTGACTTGGATAATAACCACCGCTATTACTAGCAACTGTAACATGGAATAGACAGTTTTTGGGCACTTGCCAGGTTCTTATGGCCTGGATTGGCTACTGTTGGAAACAGGATGCTGGGCTTGATGGACCCTTGGTCTGACCCAGTATGGCATGTTCTTAATTCTCAAACAAACTTACCTCCCTCCACATCCAACCTTATATTTCTTCAGAGACTTGTTAGGTTATGTTTATTACTGTAATTGCAATATGCTATGATATCTCAAAACCTCCTTGTTAAAAATCCTGTGCACTATGTAAACCGTTATGATGGCTTTTCCGAATAACAGTATATAAATCCTCAAATAAAATAAGTAAATAAATGTAATTATTTGAAAATCCAACTATAGGTGTGTATGTGCAAAACCTCTCCCCAGCCCCGTCTCTGGGACGGCCGCCTTTACTGTGGGTGAGGATCCGCATGCAGTGGCATAATTATGCATGCAACTCTGCACGTAGGGTACTCAAATTTTCAAAAACTCCATTTCTGTGACTAAAAGGTCATTAACCCACAGAAATGGCTTAGGACAACTGCCTTGTAACAGTGCCGGGAAAAATAGTGGAAACTATTCTCAAGATCAAAATCGTAGAGCACATAGAAAGACATGATTTAATGGGACACAGTCAACATGGATTTACCCAAGGGAAGTCTTGCCTAAGAAATCTGCTTCATTTTTTTGAAGGAGTTAATAAACATGTAGATAAAGGGGAACCAGTAGATGTAGTGTATTTGGATTTTCAGAAGGCGTTTGACAAAGTAAATTGCATCTCTTCTGAAACATGGGATAATAGAGTCTAGTGGTTCACCATTTAATACCCCATTGTTCCCAATTTTGAAACCTTCAGGGAAATGGAGATTAGTGCAAGATTTACGTGCACTTAATGAAATGGTAGTGGTAGAATATCCTAATGTTACAAATCCAGCTACTATTTTACAAACGGAGCCATTAGGAAAGTGGTACACTGTTTTAGATTTGGCAAATGCATATTATTGTGTGCCTCTTGCTTGGCAAAGTAGGGAGTTAACTGCTTTCCAATATGATAAGCAGAGTTATCAGTGGGCTAGATTACCGCAAGGGTATGTAGAAAGTCCGTCTATTTTTTCTAAAATTCTGTCTAAAGATCTTCAGGCAGTACGTACTCAACTCATGAGAGGCTTCTAAGAAAACTAAAAAGTCATGGGATAGGTGGCGATGTCCTTTCATGGATTACAAACTGGTTAAAAGACAGGAAACAGAGAGTAGGATTAAATGGTCAATTTTCTCAGTGGAAAAGGGTGAGTGCCTCAGGGATCTGTACTTGGACCGGTGCTTTTCAATATATATATAAATGATCTGGAAAGGAATACGACGAGTGAGGTTATCAAATTTGCGGATGATACAAAATTATTCAGAGGAGTTAAATCACAAGCGGATTGTGATACATTACAGGAGGACCTTGCAAGACTGGAAGATTGGGCGTCCAAATGGCAGATGAAATTTAATGTGGACAAGTGCAAGGTGTTGCATATAGGGAAAAATAACCCTTGCTGTAGTTACACGATGTTAGGTTCTATATTATTTATTTATTTATTTATTTATTTATTTATTTATTTATGAACTTTTAATATACCGATGTTCGTGAGACACATCACACCGGTTTACAATTAACTCAGGAAAGGAGGAATTACAATGAACGAGGAGCAGGGAGTGAGAGCAGGCGAGAAAGGGGGAGAGGGAGCGGGAAGGGGAAAGAGAAAGAGAGAAGGAGAAAGGGCAGAAGTAAGAGAAAAAAGGAACAACCATAATAATAGCATAGGGAACTTATTTATATCATTTCTTTAAATTACATCAACGGGGCGGAGTACAAAGGGTAAGGTATGATACATGAGCGGTTAAAGGAAAAATAAACATCATAATCATAGAGAATAAAAAATGGGGGTGTGGATGAATTCTGAGTGGTAGGGGGAGGAGGTCTAGGTTTGATTGGCATCAGGGTAGGCCTGCCTGAAAAGCCATGTCTTGATGCCTTTTTTGAAAGTGTGCAAAGATGGTTCAAGACGTAGATCGGTGGGGAGTGAGTTCCAGAGGGTCAGGCCCGCAATAGTAAAGGCTCTTTCTCTGGTTGTGGTAAGGCGTGCAGTTTTGAGTGGTGGGGTGTGTAGAGTGCCCTTGCTCCTATTAGGAGCTACTACCCAGGAAAAAGATCTAGGCATCATAGTGGATAATACTTTAAAATCGTCGGCTCAGTGTGCTGCAGCAGTCAAAAGAGCAAACAGAATGTTAGGAATTATTAGGAAGGGAATGGTTAATAAAACGGAAAATGTCATAATGCCTCTGTATTGCTCCATGGTGAGACCGCACCTTGAATACTGTGTACAATTCTGGTCACAGCATCTCAAAAAAGATATAGTTGTGATGGAGAAGGTACAGAGAAGGGCAACCAAAATGATAAAGGGAATGGAACAGCTCCCCTATGAGGAAAGACTAAAGAGGTTAGGGCTGTTCAACTTGGAGAAGAGACGGCTGAGGGGGGATATGATAGAGGTCTTTAAGATCATGAGAGGTCTTGAATGAGTAGATGTGAATCGGTTATTTACACTTTCGAATAATAGAAGGACTAGGGGGCACTCCATGAAGTTAGCATGGGGCACATTTAAGACTAATCGGAGAAAATTATTTTTCACTCAAAGCACAATAAGCTCTGGAATTTGTTGCCAGAGGATGTGGTTAGTGCAGTTAGTGTAGCTGGGTTCAAAAAAGGTTTGGATAAGTTCTTGGAGGAGAAGTCCATTAATGGCTATTAATCAAGTTTACTTAGGGAATAGCCACTGCTATTAATTGCATCAGTAGCATGGGATCTTCTTAGTGTTTGGGTAATTGCCAGGTTCTTGTGGCCTGGTTTGGCCTCTGTTGGAAACAGGATGCTGGGCTTGATGGACCCTTGGTCTGACCCAGCTTGGCAATTTCTTAAGTTCTTATGTTCTTATGATCTTTCACAGTGTGTGTTAAAAAGAGGCGTCCTGGAGGGGACGGGTTCCGTATGTCAGCTGAGGAAAACAAACCAGGGCATGGAATTTTCAACAGAACCTGCACTATTTTGCCCCTCTTCTGCTTCCCACACAAATAATTATATATTAATACGGATCACAGTTGTGTCTTTCATTGGCACAGCATCACAAGACACAACAGAAGTGATACTCTGTGATGTCATCCCACAAATGCATGCAGCACAGCAGCAGTGACATCCCCTGCTTAGTACTCATTCTAATAGATCAGTTATTGCCCTTAGCAGGCTAATGTTAACTGCGCTCCTTAAACCATCATGTAGCGTCCTCTCAGCCTTTAAAACTGCAGCATGTACTGCATTCCCATTTCATATATTTTCAGCCTGCAGCCTGCTCGCCTCTGCTTTGTGAGTCAGCACTACGTTTGAAGTTCGTGTCAGTGGTGGAGGTACTGTATCTCTGGAAACACCAGCAAGAGCTTTTCTCCTGTCACTGCAGGATTTGTGCAGAGGAAGTTTTGCTAGATAAACCTACTACACACGTGCACAAAGGCAGCCTCTGTCATTCTCTCTCATTTGCAGCTGTCTGTCTGTGTCTGCAGAGCCCGGGTCCATTTCAGAGTGAGGAAATCACATTTTTGATAACAGAAGCATTATTTTGTGGTGTCTGGAATGCTAGGCTGAACCACAGATGGGAGAAAGGTTTGTGACTCAGTAATTAGAATTGCACATTAGCAAATGCACACTTTATTATTATTATTGTTTATTAGTTATATATACCGTTGTTCAGTATTCTATCACAATGGTTTACACAATCATAAAATAAAACAAATAAAAAGATACAATAATTGCATAAGTAATAAATAGAATAATAATATAGTAATACAATTGATAAAAGAAAATAAGAAAAAGAAAAAATAAAAGTAGAGCAAATGCCTTAAAATTTCACTGAAGTCTCAAACAATGATTTATCTATCTATTTATTTATTTAAAACCTTTTCTATACCGATGCTAAGTTAAATACCATCGCAACGGTTTACATGTAGGCACATATTTAATGAGGGTAAAAGTGTACTATAGTACATTCTAACAGGTGCCATTAAAGGTTCGGTTACAATATATCATTAGACATAGTCATTTAGCGAAGTAGTTCAAGACCGGTTGTACCAAGGTACTTACACGGGTAGTTTTATTACACATAGTATTATAGTTATGGTTTATTGTGGTGTGGAGTTCATAGACTAATCTACTGTATAGTCCTAAGTACTGTGTGTTGGTGCCTTTCTGTCTTTTCCTGAATAATTTCTCTCTATTCTCTCGTCTCTTTGTAAAATGCTTGTTTAAAAAGCCATGTTTTTAGGTTTTTCTTGAATGCCTTGAGATCACTTTGTAGTCTGATCTCTGGAGGCTTTGTGTTCCAGATATAGGGGCGGATTTTAAGAGCCCTGCTTGCGTAAATCCGCCTGGATTTACGCGAGCAGGGCTTGTGGGCCGGTGCGCCTATTTTACATAGGCCTGCCTGCGCGCGCAGAGCCCCGGGACTCACGTAAGTCCCGGGGTTTTCTGAGGGGGGGGCGTGTCGGGGGCGGGGCCGATCGGCGCGGCGTTTTCGGGGCATGTCGGCGGCGTTTCGGGGGCGGGCCCGGGGGCGTGGTTTCGGCCCGGGGCGGTCCGGGGGCGGGGCCGCGCCCTCCGGAACCGCCCCCGGGTTGCGTCTAGGCGCGCCAGCGGCCCGCTGGCACGCGGGGATTTACTTCTCCCTCTGGGAGGTGTAAATCCCCCAACAAAGGTGGGGGGGGGGGGTTTAGACAGGGCCGGGGGGGTGGGTTAGGTAGAGGAAGGGAGGGGAAGGTGCGGGGAGGGCGTTAGCGAATTCCCTCCGAGGCTGCTCCGATTTTGGAGCGGCCTCAGAGGGAACGGAGGTAGGCTGCGCGGCTCGGCGCGTGCCAGCTACACGAAATTGGTAGCCTTGCGCGCGCCGATCCAGGATTTTAGCAGATACGTGCGGCTACGCGCGTATCTACTAAAATCCAGTGTACTTTTGTTTGTGCCTGATGCGCCTACAAAAGTTCGCGAGGGCGCCCTGTATGAAAATCTACCCCTATGGGTCCTGCTAGTGATAGGGCTCTTTCCCTCACTTGGGTCAGTCTTGCTGTTTTAACTGAAGGGATGGTTAGGAGGGCTTTATTTGCTGATTGAAGGTTTCTGTGTGGAGTGTGTACCCGTAATGCTGTGTTTAACCAGTCTGATTTCTCATCATAAATTAGTTTGTGAATGATACAGAGGGTTTTGTAGTTAATTCTGTGCTCAATTGGTAGCCAATGTAACTCTGCTAGGGTTTCGGTTATATGGTCCCTCCTTCTTTTTCCAGTTAGTTTTCTAGCTGCTGTGTTCTGAAGTATTTGCAGTGGTCTTAATGTCGTTTTTGGTAGTCCTAGCATAAGGGCATTGCAGTAGTCTGTGCTGGAGAAGATTAGTGCCTGTAGTATTGTTCGGAAGTCATTTTGAGTTAGCAGTGGTTTAAGTTTTCTGAGTACTATGAGCTTTGCATAACCTTCCTTTACTTTTAGTGATATGTGTTGTTTCAGTGTTGTTATACTTCCTGCAATGCTTGGTTAAAATAGCCATATTAAATGCTTCTTATTCTGTTTCTTGAAATGCCTTCATAAAAAGCCAAGTTTTTAGATCTTTCTTGAAAACTTTTTTTTTAATTTTAAAATTTTATTTGTGTTCAACCAATTACAACATAGTAAAATATATATGAGTAACAATAAACGCATCTTCATGCTAATACAGTGTATAAGTGTTGTATTCCTCCCCCTTCCCCCTTCCCCCCTTCCCCCATCCCCTTCATCCCCATCCCCCCCCCCCCCCCCCCCACCCAAGTAATACACATTGAAATGTCAGGAAGGTCCAGTGAGTTAGATGCAGACAACAAGTAGTCTTAAGCAATATATAGTTTCCAACCGACTACACAGAGAGTACTATGCAGCCCACCATTCACCCTTCTAAATCCAGAGAGGGAACTACAATATTAGGCCATCGGGGAATTGAATTTAGTCAGGAGTGCGGTAGTCCCCTTTTCCCTGTACGGTATTACCGGATAGGTGACCCACTCAAACCAACCCTTCCTCCCTATCAATGTGGCGCATGAGAGGACCATATCCTATAAAACGTAGGCAGAGAATCTCGTCTAATAGCAGCGAGTTTCTCCATGTAATAAAGTTGTTGTATTTTTGCATATAGCTGGGTCTTGCCTGGGATACCTGCTGACTTCCATTGAGCCACAATCAACAGACGTGCTGCAGTGGTAAAGAATGTAAAGAGTTACTGTTGTTCATCATCTAGAGCCAAATGTGAAAGCCCTAGTAGCCAGTAGTCGGCTCATAATGGGACCTGTACCCCTACTACACTCTCAGCCAGCTCAGTGTTGTATCCGAGGGCATTGCCACCACAAATGCCAAAATGTGCCTGGGTGTGAGCATTGTTTCCAACAGAGGGGAGACCGTCCCGGCAACCACCAGGCCACCCGCACCGGTGAATAATGCCATCGGAATAAAAGCTTATACCTGTTCTCCATCATGGACGCCAACATCGAAAACCGGCCCAGTGTAAGAAAACACCCATTTATTCTCATCCCATGGAATCCCTAGATCTCTTTCCCACGTGATCAGATGGGTCACTTTTCTCCCCTCCCCATTTATTAATAACTGGTAAAGCTTCGACACCCCTTTTTGTAACTTTCCAGCCAAGATACAATAGCTTTCAAAAGTTGAGCGGGGGAGCTGCAGATTGCAGCGTGGTCCCTTTGTCATCATAAAATGTCTAAGTTGTGAATATGCCACCCACGGTGGCTCCACCCAGGCACAGCTCATCATCTTTCAGGGCCTATCACGCATTTCAAGATGGGCCGGGTGGACAGTACATCCTGGTTGAGTCATGCTGGGAGCGGGGGCTCCCTTCCCCCTTCCCCCTGTCCCCCCTCACAAGTGGGAGGGGGTTCCGGGGAGAGCGCGGCAGTGATAATTTCTCTGTGTCCGCCTGTCATGCTCCTATCAATACCAGAGGGCCCTGTCTACCTCCACTGTGCCTGCCTGTCTTGCCACTATCAACACGAGAGGGACCTGACTATACCTCCACTGTGCCTGCCTGTCTTGCACCTATCAATACCAGAGGGGCCTGACTATACCTCCATTGTGCCTGCCTGCCTTGCCCCTAACAACACCACAGGGACATGACTATACCTCCACTGTGCCTGCCTTGCCCCTTTCAACACCAGAGGGACTTGACTACCTCCACTGTGCCTGCTTGTCTTGCCCCTATCAACACCAGAGGGACCTGACTATACCTCCACTATGCCTGCCTGCCTTGCCCCTATCAACACCAGAGGGACTTGACTATACCTCCACTGTACCTGCCTGTCTTGCCCCTATCAACACCACAGGGACCTGACTATACCTCCACTATGCCTGCCTGTCTTGCCCCTATCAACACCACAGGGACCTGACTATACCTCCACTGTTCCTGCCTGTCTTGCCCCTTTCAACACCAGAGGGACTTGACTATACCTCCACTATGCCTGCCTGTCTTGCCCCTATCAACACCACAGGGACCTGACTATACCTCCACTGTTCCTGCCTGTCTTGCCCCTTTCAACACCAGAGGGACTTGACTATACCTCCACTGTTCCTGCCTGTCTTGCCCCTATCAACACCACAGGGACCTGACTATACCTCTACTGTGCCTGCCTGTCTTGCCCCTATCAACACCACAGGGATCTGACTATACCTCCACTGTTCCTGCCTGTCTTGCCCCTATCAACACCAGAGGGACTTGACTATACCTCCACTGTGCCTGCCTGTCTTGCCCCTATCAACACCACAGGGACCTGACTGTACCTCCACTGTTCCTGCCTGCCTTGCCCCTTTCAACACCAGAGGGACTTGACTATACCTCCACTGTTCCTGCCTTTCTTGCCCCTATCAACACCACAGGGATCTGACTATACCTCCACTGTTCCTGCCTGTCTTGCCCCTTTCAACACCAGAGGGGCCTGTCTACCTTCACTGTGCCTGCCTGTCTTGCCCCTATCAACACCTCAGGGACCTGACTACATGCATGCATGTTTTGCCCCTATCAACACCAAAGGGACCTGACTATACCTCCATTGTGCCAGCCCTTCTTGCCCCTATCAACACCAGAGGGACTTGACTATACCTCCACTGTGCCTGCCTGTCTTGCTCCTATCAACACCACAGGGAACTAACTATACATCTACTGTGCTGCCTGTCTTCCCCCTATCAACACCAGAGGGACCTGAGTATATTCTACTTTGCCTGTCTGTCTTGCCCCTATCAACACACTCACAAAAACAAAATAGGTTTCACTGATCAAATGTTCTCATTTATGATATAACCACATGTGCAATAAACCTACATATATTATTTGTAGGACCCACACTCAATGAGTTTGTCTGTTGAAGAATATGATTGATCAGATACACAATATTAGGAAGGAAAAATACCCAGATGCCTCTGCTGTACTGTGGCCTGTCAGAGGTGAATGAACTCTGAGTGCCTTTCTGAGCATGACTTGCAGAATGTCCCTGAGGTAGACCTACTGGCACCAACATATTCAATGGCAACATTTACTTCATAATACAATGAAGCTGGGTTTGCATGAAACCAGGATGCAAGCTTTTGTCTTACAAATGCATATCTCAACGGACAGAAACCAGATGAAAAGAAGATCCTTTGAGGTTACAGTTTTAATTAAATCCTGGTGCTAACAAACGGAATTCAGGCCTATCTCCTATTCAAACCACAGACTTGCTATCTGTTTACACAACAAAGAAGAATAACAGGATACCAGGAGGAACAAAGTGCATCTAAGCCATGGTGATAAAGGAACTTTTATGGTGGAAGGGTGGTTTCAGGGAAGGCAAGTAAAGAATATGATTTTTACAAATGAATGAAGGGTGTCCTCACAAGCATTTCCTATACAGGATAGATTGTCATGACAACAGCATGATGTATCTCTGTGGATGAGGCTTTTGAGCAGTTGCACCATTCTGGAAACTTCTGCAAGGCTGTAGGTTTTGACTATAAAGGAGAGCCACGTCTGTTATTCTGGGAGATGCTAGTTATTACAGATAGAGGGCATATAGCATCTCCCAGGAACACTTGTCTTTGACTCTTCTTTAAAAAGCCAAATAAACTAAATTTTAAACCTCTTGCTGAGTCGAAGTGTTCTTGTTGCCCTGGCCCTGAGTACAGAAATTATGTACACTGTCAATCAAACTCATGATTTTGTTCATAGGTCCCTTTAATTTATTTTAATTATTAACTTTAGATTTTTTTGTTTTTTTGAAAATTTTTGATTTTTATCTTGAAATCTTCATAAAAAGCTGATGAACTCCAATATTTATCCCAAAACAAGTATATCATCGCAGATCATATTTAAAAGTAATCACAAAAGAGTCAATGGAGCAAAAATCATCTGTGCTACTTCAGAAACAGTCCCATGTTCTTCACAAACTGGATATACCATGAAGATCATATTAGAAGTTATCACAAACACTGGATATACCATGACAGATCATATCAGAAGTTATCACAAACAAACTGGATATACCATGACAGATCATATTAGAAGTTATCACAAACAAGTCTGTGGAACAATACTCATCTGAACTACTTGAGAAAACAGTCCCGACACGATCGTGTTTCGGAGCACCCGGTCCTGCTTCAGGGGAAACCACTCTTCAAAAACTCTACTCCATATCCTGCAGTGACTCCAGTTTTGCCCCGTTCCATCAGCGTAACATCCTTCCTTGGCTAAATCGACATTTTCCTCTCGCAGTCTAAATTCAGTTCCATGACTTCACAAGGAACATGGCGGTCCCTCAGGGCTTTTTATCCTGGAACCGGAATTGCATACGTCACCTCCAGTCCCCAACCAGGTCGTGGCTACAAGAACACAAAAACTCATTTAAAGCTGTTCAAGTAACAAAGAATACATTGCATAATGTCTACTTTCCATGTGCGATGAGAAAGAAGCGAAAATCTTCTACAAATCATTCATAAATCTCAAACAATGTTAAATACAAAAGGCAGGTTTCAACTAGGTCCGCATGATTACACCATAACAAGGGATGCTACGTCCTTATTATGAGGAGAAGTTCTCAACTAAGTCCTCTGGTCTGAAGGAGGAAATAAAAGTAAATTCCAAGCGTGTATTGGCTCTAGATTAACGAATACCAGTTTATTTTTTCGTTCAGACCTTGGGGACAACACAGAACGAAGTTTAAAAATTCAAAAGTGCTCGCGTCTGTCGAGACGAGCTTGGATATCGCCTCCACGGGTACTCATCTGTAGTTTCTCTATAACAGTCCATCGTAAATCAGAAAAATTATGTTTGGCCTGTAAACAGTGCTGAACAAGGGGAGCTGTGAGTTTGGAGTTCTTAATGCAACTTCTGTGCTCAGTCAATCTAGTGCAAATTTTTCTCTTGGTACGCCCCACATAGATCATATCTCAGGGGCATTGTATCACATAAACCACACATTCAGATTCACGGGTAGTTAGTACCACCTGATCAACTACAGTGACTGAATTAGGGGATTTCCATTGATTGCCCGTAAGGGCCTGTGCACACATCTCACACTTTCCACATACTTGGTGGCCTCCTGTCTTCAGATTATCACGTGCAGAATCGAATGCAGATTGCACCACCAGATCTCTGATGTTTGGTGCAATCAATGGAAATCCCCCAATTCTGTGCGGGGGATGCAGCCATATTTCTTGTGATTTTATGACTCCCATTTGAAGCCATGCTTCATAGTTTGGGAACTGCTGCAATAGAGGATTTAGATATATTTTCTGGGTGGACATAGATCATGGAGCAGGTTATTACTTCTCAGTTCTGCTGTCCGCACGTGACAGGTTGTATCGCAAGAGCGTAGACTTATTTGCTGGCTTGAAGTGCAAATTTTCCCTTTCCCCCTCTCTCCTTTCATTATGTTAGATGACATCTGGAAGTTGGTTTGCTGTCTGACATCATTAACATCTGGGATGAGAGAAAATTAAGCACACACTGGGGGTGGATCCTGTACACACAAAGAGTGGGCGTGAGGAGCAGAGTGGCTCAATCTCACCCCACGCAGCAGGACGTTTTGTAGTTTTGCATAAATGCCAACTTTCTCTCTCTCATTTACTGAAATGCCTAACTAAACAGCGATGTATAACAAGCTCCAATATTTCTTTTGCTTTTTATAATACTTTGGTTGGGTTTGCCTGATATCAAGAAAGCCAGTGTAAGCCACTGTGAACATGATTTCCCCCACCCGTTCCTCTGTATACCATAGCAGTATACAGATTTCATTTGGTGCTTTCTCCCTGGATTAACGTAATTTCATCAGCAAATCTGTGCATGCTGATGAATACATTAAAACCGTTCTTCAGAACAGCCAACAAGCTTCTCGCATGATGACTGAAACATATTTGTAAATATTTTCCCACTTAGATTTAACAAAATTAAAATTTGACCTTCTGCCAGAGGAATTCATGGAGATGGATCTGGAAGCAGTGTGCACACTTTAAAAAGAAAAATGTCCGTTATAGCAGCTTTGTGCCTGCACAAACTTGTTTTGATAACTCGGTTGACAGTTATTACAAGTGCTCTGTTTTTTTCATCTTCATATTTATTTAATTCCCATGGGAAAATTGCTTAGTCTGGCCCTGTGGCTCAGGCTTACAGGGGCTCAGTGGACTTGGTTTGTGTCTGCTGTTTGTTGGGGTTGGTTTAGCAGAGTTGCCAAGGGGGAGCAATTTTTACAAGAGAGATTTCCCACGCTCTTCCCAATTCTCACTCTGCGATCTTCACCTTTCTGCGATCTCCACCCTTGGAATAGACTTCCTGAGACGGTGAGTCAAACCCTCTCTGGCCTTATGCAAATTCAGTCTAAAACCCCATCTTTTGCAGGCTACTTTTAAACCTTAACCCCAATTTATCATGTAATCTGAGTTCTTGGAGGAGTTGTAAATTCAGGTACAGCTGGCGGATCCCTGCACCTGAGAACTTGCAGACTAAGGGGGGGTCATATACTAAGTTGTGATATTTTCTCTGGTGGAACAATACTGTGGGATTCACAGATCTGTGGTACCTGATAACGCAGGTTTGTGAATCCTGCAATATTTTTCCCAGCAGTAAAATATCACAGGCCAAGAGGTCCCAAATCAGCCACATCCCAGGGCTGCCATCTCTTAAAGTGCCTGCAGCTTCCTCCTTGGCAGACTATTAAAATGTGTGAGTGTGTGTGGGGGATCTACTGGAGCCCTCAATCTCATCCCCCATTGCAGGATTATATGGCTAAATTTAAAAAAAAAAAAAAAAAGATTTTGAGCTGGAGTTAGCTCCTCACCCTCTTCCCCTTGTTTAGATAAAGCATATCTTGGCATTATCCAGATCTCTTCTGGACGCCCCTACCCTTCCTCCGGTATCTCGTTCCACTTAAGCCTTGTGGTGTAGTAGAGAAAGCTGCAGTGCCCATTATGGCTCCGGGGCTGGTGACATCATTTTGAAAATTGTGCTGGCTAGATTCTGGCACCTCATTGCCCCATCATGCGATTTTTAACACTCTGCCAGGGCATGGGGAGCTCTAAGGCTTCATAGCCCCTTTAAGGCCTGAACCAAGGAAGATTGGGTTGGTCAAATGGCATGGCTTGTGAATTTTAAGGAAAGCCTTGCAATTTGATTTGAATTCAATTTCCCTAGTAATGAGCTGATTTGCATGTATTTGCATGCACGTCAGCTTAATTTAATACCTGCATTGCATTTTTTTTTTTTGAGGAGTGGATAACACATGCAATTTGGAATTCTGTCTGTTATCTTTGTGTTAATGCATTTACGCTAAATGCTCAATGCAGTTTAGCAAATGACCCACTAAGCTTGTACCTGAGGCAATGTTGAGTGAAATTGTTACGATTCTGAGAGGTGGATCCTTAGTCCGAGGTAGAGTTGGCGCTACCTGAGAGAGAAGACCCTCACAGGTCTCTACCATCGGAAGGCGTGGCAGTACTGAAGCGAGGGCCGGCTGGAGCTTCACCAGTACCAGCCCTGTTCCTTCCAGGTTGAGCCCTTGAGTACGTGGGGCCGGCTGGACTTAGGTGGACCTCCGTGAAAAGTCAATGTACAGTCCAAGGTCGGAAACCTGAGGGAGGTTGGAATCCGGTCCAGATGTTAAAGCCAGAGGAAGGGTCGGGAGCTGGTCCAGGAGTCGAAACCAGAAGAATGGTCAGAAGCCGGTCCAGGAGTCAGAGCCAGAAGAATGGTCGGAAGCCGGTCCAGGTGTCAGAGCCAGAAGAATGGTCGGAAGCCGGTCCAGGTGTCAGAGCCAGAAGAATGGTCGGAAGCCAGTCCAGGTGTCAGAGCCAGAAGAATGGTCAGAAGCCGATCCAGGTGTCAGAGCCAGAAGAATGGTCGGAAGCCGGTCCAGGTGTCAGAGCCAGAAGAATGGTCGGAAGCCGGTCCAGGTGTCAGAGCCAGAAGAATGGTCGGAAGCCGGTCCAGGTGTCAGAGCCAGAAGAATGGTCGGAAGCCGGTCCAGGTGTCAGAGCCAGAAGAATGGTTGGAAGCTGGTCCAGGAGTCAGAAGCCAAAAGATTCGTCCAAGGAGGAAGGGAGCGGAAGCAGGAACCGGGCAAGAGGACAGGAGCAGGTCTGAGGAGGGCAGGCAGCGGAGCACAGGAAACAGGAATTCAGGATCAGGAACTCAGGAACAACACAGAACCAGGAGCCAAGAAACCAAGGCAAGGTCTGAGAAGCAGGCCTTGCCTTAAATAGTATTCTGGAAGGAGGAGTCCCCAGGGAGGGGCTGCGACTATTTCCTGTCATGGCCCCTTTAATTACAATGATGGTGGTGGGGCCGCTTGGCAATAGTGATCATAATATGATCAAATTTGAATTAATAATTGGCAGGTGGACAGTAAGTAAATCCACAGCTCCAGTGCTAAACTTTCTAAAGGGAAAGTTTGATAAAATGAGAAAAATAATTTAAAAAATCCCTGAACGGTGCAGCTACAAAGGTAAAAAGTGTGCAACAGGTGTAGACACTAACAAAAAATACCATTCTAGAAGCACAGTACAGATATATTCCATGCATTAAGAAAGGTGGAAGGAAGGAAAAATGATTACCAGCATGGTTAAAAGGTGAAGTGAAAGAGGCTATTTTTGCTAAGAGATCTTCATTCAAAAATTGGAAGAAGTATCCATTTGATGAAAATAGGATAATACATAAGCATTTGCAAGTTAAATGTAAGATATTGATAAGAGAGGCTAAGAAAGAATTTGAAAAGAAGTTGGCCACAGAGGTAAAAACTTACAATATAAACTTTAAAAAATATATCTGAAGCAGAAAGCCCATGAGAGAGTTGGTTGGACCGTTAGATGATCGAGGGGTTAAAGGGATCCTTAGAGAAGATAAGGTCATCGCAGAAAGATTAAACAATTTCTTCGCTTTGGTGTTTACTCAAGAGGATATTGGAGAGAGCTGTTCTGGAGAAAGTTTTCATGGGTGATGATTCAGATGAACTGAACCAAAACACAATGAACCTGGAAGATATGGTAGGCCTGATCTACAACAGAAAAGTAGTAAATCACCTGGCCATGATGGTATACACCTCAGGGTTCTATCATTAAAATCATCCGTTGTATCTGAAGGTTGGAAGATGGCCAATGTAACCCTAATATTTAAAAAGGGATCTAGGGAGTGATCTGGGAAACTTTAGACTGGTGAGCCTGACTTCAGTGCTGGGAATAATCATGGAAAATGTTTTAAAGAATAAAATCACAAAACATTTAGATATATAGGTTTGATGGGACATAGCCAGCATGGATTTACCCAGGGGAAGTTTTGCCTCACAAATCTACATTTTTTTTGAAGGGGTGAATAAACATGTGGATAAAGGTGAACCGGTAGATGTAGTGTATTTGGATTTTCAGAAGGCGTTCGACAAAGTCCCTCATGAGAGGCTTCTACGAAAACTAAAAAGTCATGGGATAGGAGGTGATGTCCTTTCATGGATTGTAAACTGGTTAAAAGACAGGAAACAGAGAGTAGGATTAAATGGTCAATTTTCTCAGTGGAAAAGGGTAAACAGTGCAGTGCCTCAGGGATCTGTACTTGGATCGGTGCTTTTAATCAACCTAATAAACGAAGCTTGACCGACATGCCGCAAATGCGCAGTAGAGAGCAGCTCTACTGCGCATGTGCGGGCAAGCACGTCGGTCTCAGCGAGCATCAGCTGAATTTACCAACATGGCGGCGGCGGTGACGAGGAGCGGCAGCATCATCGTCGAGCGGCAGCAGCGATGACGAGGAACGGCAGCAGCAGCGGTGGCAGTGACGAGGAACGGCAGCAGCAGCGGCGGCAGTGACGAGGAGCGGCAGCAGTGGCGGCGACGAGTGGCGGCCAGTAGCGAGGGAGGAGCGAGTGAGAGGGAGGGAGGAGAGAGAGAGGGAGGGAGGGACTGAGGGAGGGACTGAGGGAGGGACTGAGTGAGAAGGAGGGAGGGGGACTGAGGGAGAGGGAGGGACTGAGTGAGAGGGAGGGACTGAGTGAGAGGGACTGAGGGGGAGGGAGGAGAGAGAGAGTGTGAGGGAGGGAGGAGTGGGTGAGTGTGTGGGAGGGAGGGAGGTAGGGGGTGGGGAAGAGTGAGGGGAGAGAGAAAATGAGGGGGAGGTGAGAGTCAGAGGGATGTGAGTAAGTGGAAGGGTAAGAAGTTGTGGAGCAAAGAAAAAGGGAGTGGAGGAGGGCTGAGGGAGAGGGGATGGGATTGAGAGAGGGTGGGGAGTGACTGAGGGAAGGGGAGAGAGGTGAGAGTGAGGGGAGGGAGGCAGTGGGAGACAGGGTGAGTAAGACTTTGTGGAGGGAAGGGGGGTAAGTGAACGAGGGGAAGGGGGAGTGAGGGAGAAAAAGTGTAGAAGGTGCTGTGTTCGAAAATGGACTGAAAATTTTTTTTAATGTAGCCCGTTTTAACGGGCTTAACAGCTTGTATATTTATAAATGATCTGGAAAGGAATACGACGAGTGAGGTGATCAGATTTGCAGATGACACAAAATTATTCAGAGTAGTTTATTCTCAAATGGATTGTGATAAATTGCAAGAAGACCTTGCGAGACTGGAAGATTGGATGTAAGTTAATGTGGACAAGTGCAAAGTGATGTATATAGGGAAAAATAACCCTTGCTGTAGTTGCACAATGTTAGGTTCTATCATAGGAGTTACCACCCAGGAAAGAGATTTAGGCATCATAGTGGATAATACGTTGAAATCGTTGGCCCAGTGTGCTGTAGCGATAAAAAAACAGAATGTTAGGAATTATTAGGAAGGGAATGGTTAATAGAACGGAAAATGTCATAATGCCTCTGTATCACTCCATGGTGAGACCGCACCTTGAATACTGTGTACAATTCTGGTCGTCGCATCTCAAAAAGGACTCAGCTGCACTGGAGAAAGTGCAAAGAAGGGCGACCAAAATGATAAGGGGCATGGGTCGGCTGCCCTATGAGGAAAGGCTAAGGAAGTTAAGGCTGTTCAGTTTGGAGAAGAAACAACTGAGGGGGATATGATAGAAGTCTACAAAATCATGAAAGGACTTGAACAAGTTAATGTAAATCAGTTATTTACGCTCTCAGATAATAGAAGGACCAGGAGGCACTCCATGAAGTTAGCAAGTGGCTCATTTAAAATAAATTGAAGAAAATTCTTTTTCACTCAGCGCATAGTTAAGCTCTGTAATTCATTGCCAGATGATGTGGTTACAGCAGTTAGAGCAACTGGGTTTAAGAAAGGTTTGGATAAGTTCGTAGAGGAAAAATCCATAAACTACTATTAATTACTAAGCAATAGTAGCTTGTGATTTATCTAATGTTGGGGCACTTGCCAGGTACTTGTGATTTGGATTAGTGACTATTAAAAACAGGATGCTGGGCTTGATGTAACCTTGGTCTGACTCAGTATGGCATGTTCTTATGTTCTTATGAGGGTAGTTTCTTTCCACCCTCCCAGTCCATCCTTTAGTCTTTAATTCATTTAATTAAGTTTGGAGTGCCCACTCACTTGAGACTCAGTTAAGCTTATTTAATTTTGCTCTTCAATCAAATGGGAGAGGTTCTCTTCATGCAAGAGGAATCTGTGAACATCAAGATTGAAGGAAAATATTTTTTTCAGCCATCCTGTAGAGAGGAGAGGCCTATGTACAACTATTGAAGATTGGGAGAAGAGAAGTAAGCGATATCAATCCGATACTGCAAAAGAAGAGAAAGGAGACAAAGGAGGTAGGAGATAAATGAATATATAAAATGAACCCTATCTTTGATATTTCATCTACATTGGGAGGAAAGTATCATGGATTTACCCTGTGTCCAATGAGAGGGAATAAATCATTAACTAAAAGACCTAAATACACTGGATTTAACATCTGACTTTTGATAAAGACTAAGAAATTACAAAATTTTATAAAAGCACTTGTACCATTTTAAGAAACGAAGTCCACAGCTGTAAAGACTTTAAATCATCATTTGCATTTTATTAGTATAAGAGAGTTTTTGGACACCACCAAATACCTCTCATGTATTGACTTTAATGCTCATTTATGCTGTTATCATCAGTGCTGTATGCAAAGGACTTTAGTGTGGGAAATCTAAGAGAAATATGAAGGGCCTTGAAAGGAAACCTTCCCCCCCTGAAGTTACATGTTATGGCATCATGACAAATTTCCATGAAAAGTAGAAATTCAAGATATGGCCTCTGGAACTAGCATCCAAGTTCAATGATCACAGGAGTGACATATGTTTTGGGGTGTTTTTTGTACATTTACATGTGGAGCCCCAGTCAGTGAAAACCTTCACACCTTAGCGCATCTGCCTCGTTGTAACCTTTCAAGGTGATTTTCAAAGGAAAATATAAATGTAATATACTATCGTAGAAATGTTCAAAAACTCATCTACCCACGTTAAGTGCCCAGGCTCTCAAAATAAACAAGTTTTTAACTCTTTTGTAAATTATGTCAGGTCTGACATTAGCTGGAGATGATTGGGGAGCAGATTCTAAGGTCCTGACCCTATCACTGAGAAAGCCCAATTATGTGTATCAATCAGATGGGCATGTCTAGGTGAAGGAACCTCTATTAGCAGATCTGAATGAACGGGCCAGTCTATAAATCTTCAAACTTGAGTTAATCCAAGGAATCGGATTATGTAATAATGTGAGAACTTTAAATTTGACCCACCATTATATAGGCAGCTAGTGGAGGGCATGAAATACAGGTGGGATATGTTCAGACATTGGCGTTCAAGTGAGGATACATGAGGCAAAGTTTTGTACCAACCGTATCACCCTTAGTGGGAAGACCAAGCAGGAGGGAGTTGCAATAGTCAACTGAAGGGAAGATCAATGCCTGTAAAACAGAGCTAAAGTCAGCCTCAAATGCAAGCAAATACGTCTTATGCATATTCATTAGGAATATCCTGTGGCCCTCGAGGACTGGAATTGCCCACTCCTGTTCTAACAAAGTGAGTAAATCCTTGTAGATCCTTGTGCAGGCCTTGCACTGATACAAAGAAAGGAAGAACCTTTCTAAACATGGCAGCATAGTCTTAAGAAAAAGGTAGCCATCTTGCATTCCAGTAACAAAAGGCAAGGAATAAACTGGAACATGAAACAGGAGCCCCCCAAAAGGGAACACAGTAGAAGCAAGAAACAGGCAATGTTGCTACTTTGGATAGTAATAGAGAAATCTGAACCTTTCCAAGGTGACACGAGACAGCCCCAGAGGATGGGGTGGTGGCGATGGGTGTCTGACTCTTATCGGTTTGCATTTCCCTGTTTAATGCTTCAATAAACTGCGTTGTTGTTCACTTCATGTGGGCTGTCAGAATGTGCATCTTTCTGTCAGTTTCTTTCGGTGACTGACAGCGTGGCTGTTCTACACAGCTAGCCATGTATAACAGATCAGCTGCAAACCCTACCTCACAGATGTAAACAACACCATTACTAAACAGCGAAAAAATGACAGAAAAGAGAAAACCGCAAAGAATCAGAGCCCACCCTAAGGCGCAGGCAGTGGACAGGTCTGCCTCCTCATGAGAAAAGCTCAGGAAAAAGGAGAATGCCCGGAGACAGGTCTAAAGAGCAAACATGACTTTCCTGCCCCATCAAAAAGCTCCAAAACTACTCTGCTTGGGAAATAGAGGTGAAAATAGACCAACTCCCCCCCCCCCCCCCCCAAAAAAAAACCCAAAACAAACCACTCAATCTGTCAATATTCAACATTTTTCTTAAAAAAAAAAAAAAGAAATACAAATGAGACAGAACCCACAGCCATCTGTGCTGCAAATATCAAAGAAAGCAACTGTGCAAACACTCCCAGTACCATGCAGGCTGAAACTATCGATCGGGAAAGTCTCTGCACTGCAAATTCAGAACACCTGACCCTGGTAAGAAGCAGGGCCAGCAGGGCCATTAGGTGAGCGAGGAGGTGGCTGGGGCCCCACAGTCCAAGGTGAGTGGCAGGCGTGGTGACGTGGCTGTGTGAGAGATCGTGGGTGCAAACGCAGCTGCAGAGCTGCTTTCTGTGCAGTGCTTAAGAGTGAGAGAGAGAGATGATGTGGTGTGATGTGGTGATGACATCACCGCCTGGGGTGGCTGGACACCTTTGCACTGCCACTGCAAAGAAGCCCTTATTTTATTTCCTGAGCATATTGTTCAGTGACTAGCTAAGGTAGTCTTGGTAATCGTGGTGGATTTCCTATTTCTGTGGACTTATAACAGTGGCACTGAGAAAGTCATCCCCTAGCTTACACTTGTAAGCACTTAGATCCCATGGCTGCCATCCTAGCTAGAGTTAGGGGCTTACAAGTGTGTTCATCTGGCTCTGCATTCACACTTGTGATAATTCCCTCCTTCCACAGGTCCACACCAGAATCAAACTCATAAACAGATAATCTTGCTAAGCATAGAGTAACAGTGACCTCATTTCTAGGGCAAGGGCTCGCCTTTTGGTAAGAACATGCATTTGTTTAAAATGAATGGGTAAAATGTGATGAATCCGTTTTTGATTTGATTTGTTGCATCCAAAATGAATGGACAGTGCCTCTGAAAATATCTGAACATTTTAGTTTCATTTGTTTTTCCAAATCATTAAAGTCTATGAGGGAAAAGGGGGTGGAGCCAAATAGCAAGTTTTTCTTTCTCTTCAAGCTAGACAGAGCGGAGCCAATAGGAAGGGACAAGGATGCTGGAAAACCAATCAAGGAGAAGAACTTTTTCAACTAGCCTATCCTAGCATGAATTTCTTTTATATTTTCTAAACATGAAATAAAAAGAAAACTTTGAGTAGTCTCCATTTTGTTCAAAGTCATTTCTCTTATGGCTTTCAGACAGAGAGAAGAGATGTCCTGAAGCTTTTTGTCAGAGTGAAAGAAAAAGTGTATAAAAAACATATAGGAGAAAGCAAGGTTGGCTGTTGCTTGCAATGTCTATGTTGTCTTACAGAAGTACAGTATCAAAGAGTTAAGACCATTGCAGATACAGTCTGCAGCTCACAGTAGAGCGAGAGCTGTGTTTCACTGTGGGTAGTGGTACACAACAGTGACTCTGAAGGGCCGGCACAGCAGTCCTTGCTTTTACAGTCTTTGTGTGTGTGTGACTCTTTTACAAAGTATCAATTATTGTAAGTTTAAATATAGTCAGCAAGCAGACAATAGTGTGTGCTGGAGACTGGGAAAGATGGTCAATGTCTCTAGTGAATAGCAGGCCGGGAGGCAGATGTTCAGGCAGGACGTAGATGCTCTTCACCCTGGAAGCTGGTGCTCCCCTGGGAGGAGCCCGTAGGAGCCCAACCGCTGGGACTTAGGCGGGTTGTGGATCAGAACAGGTAACTGGAACCAGACTAGGACAGTAGCAATACTGTAACTGGGTTCGGGTTCTGGAACCAGGCAGGAACTGTAGCAAGACTTGGGTAGAGGAACCAGACAGGAACTGTAACTGGGTTCGAGTACTGGAACCAGGCAGGAACAGTAGCAGGCAGGCTGGGACTGTGGCAGGCAGGCAGGAACCAGGCAGATACTGTAGCAGGCAGGCAGGGACCAGCAGGTACTGTAGGGAGCAGGCAGGAGCCAAGCAGGTACTGTAGCAGGCAGG
This sequence comes from Rhinatrema bivittatum, assembly GCF_901001135.1. Taxonomy (NCBI): domain Eukaryota; kingdom Metazoa; phylum Chordata; class Amphibia; order Gymnophiona; family Rhinatrematidae; genus Rhinatrema; species Rhinatrema bivittatum. The sequence continues at coordinate 592,025,238 of NC_042617.1, read as the reverse complement.
CAGGAACCAGCAGGTACTGTAGGGAGCAGGCAGGAACCAGGCAGGTACTGTAGCAGGAACGGAGCGACGAAGCGAAGCGAGTCACTCCGGGGCACAGCGCAACAGGAAACCGGGAGGCTAACCCGTTGCAAGGCAAAGACTGGATAACCGCGGCCGGCTTATCAAGGTTGCGGCGTCTGATGTCAGAAGTTGGGCGGAGTCACCACTGGCGGGAAACGGCCTAGAAAAACGCCCAAGTGGCGCGCGCGCCTAGGAGCCGGGTGGCCATGGGAGGGCTCACAGCGGTGCAGCCCCAGCGGGGACTGCACCAACCAGGCCGCAAACCAGGCCTCTGGAAGCGGGAGCAGGTCTGGGAACCCGGAGGTAAGGGCCTGGCCGCTGTGCTCACGACCAGAACCGCAACAGTACCTCCCCTCTTACGCCCCGTCTTAGCCGGTCCGGGCTTACTTGGGTGGTCCAGATGGAACTGCCGTAATAAATCCTTGTCGAGGATGATACGGGCCGGTTCCCAAGAGTTATCCTCAGGTCCGCAACCCTCCCAGGCAAGCAAGTATTCCCATCGGCGTTGACGAAACCAGACATCCAAAACTTCACGCACTTGATACGTGACCTCGTCCGGTACTGAAGGATCCGATGGTTCACGAGCCCGGGAGTGGTACCTGGACAACACAAGAGGCTTCAGCAATGACACATGGAAGATGGGTGCTGGCTGACGATGCCTATCTGCCCACTTCTTAGCGGACAGGGCGGCCTTATGGATCTTTTCCTGGGTAGAGATCCACAAGGAACGAAGCTGGTTCTTGTGATCAGTATAAATTGTAACCGGATGGTTGGCTCCTTCCAACCACTGTCTCCATTCCTCCAGGGCAAGTTTCACGGCTAGCAACTCTTTGACCCCCAACACAGTAGTTGCTCTCTGCCGGGGAGAATTTCCTTGAGAAATACGAACAGGGCAACAGCTGTCCGGAACAGACTCAGTACGGCCCCCACGGCCACATTGGAGGCATCAACTTCCACCACAAAGGGCCAGCTGGGATCTGGATGGCGAAGGCAAGTGTCCAACAAGAAGGCTTCTTTAAGGGCCTCGAAAGCTTGACAGGCAGAAGCAGGCCAATCCACCACATTAGCCCCCTTTCGGGTGAGGGCAGTTAACGGTGCCACAATACGAGAGTAATTGGGAATAAAGTGACGGTAGAAATTAGAAAAGCCGAGGAAGCATTGCAACGCTTTAAGACCCCTTGGCCGGGGCCAATTCTTAATAGTTGCCACTTTCTCAGGATCCATTCGAAAGCCAGCTGCAGAGACCATGTAGCCTAAGAACGGCAGGGACGTCTTCTCAAAGCTACATTTTTCCAGCTTCGCATACAGACCATGCTACCTAAGTATCTGGAGCACTTGTTGGACATGCTGACGGTGCGACGACAGATCCTGTGAGTAGATTAACACATCGTCAAGGTAAACAATTATGCAGGTGTTCAGAAGGTCCCGCAACACCTCATTCATCAGGTGCTGGAACACCGCCGGGGCATTACATAAGCAGAAAGGCATCACGAGGTACTTGTAATGCCCGTCTCGGGAATTAAACGCGGTTTTCCACTCATCTCCGGGACGGGTTCTGACTAAATTGTACGCTCCTCGCAGGTCCAACTTTGTGAAAATCTTCGCTCCTTGAAGCCGATCAAGGAGCTCCAGGATTAATGGGAGCGGGTAGCGGTCTCGCTTGGTAATAGAGTTTATGCCTCGATAGTCTATGCACGGCCTCAGTGAGCCGTCTTTCTTGCTGACGAAAAAGAAACCCGCCCCTGTGGGCGACTTGGATGGGCGGATAAAGCACTTGGCCAGATTCTCCGCTATGTACTCGGACATGGCAGGGGAGGAAATTTTGACAATTCACGCATATCCAGCATAGCCCTCTGCTTCAACGACAGGGAAGAATGAGAGGCTTCTACAAAAACTAAAAAGTCATGGGATAGGAGGCGATGTCCTTTCGTGGATTACAAACTGGTTAAAAGTCAGGAAACAGAGAGTAGGATTAAATGGTCAATTTTCTCAGTGGAAAAGGGTAAACAGTGGAGTGCCTCAGGGATCTGTACTTGGACCAGTGCTTTTCAATATATATATAAATGATCTGGAAAGGAATACGACTAGTGAGGTTATCAAATTTGCGGATGATATAAAATTATTCAGAGTAGTTAAATCACAAGCAGATTGTGATACATTACAGGAGGACCTTGCAAGACTGGAAGATTGGGTATCCAAATGGCAGATGAAATTTAATGTGGACAAGTGCAAGGTGTTGCTTATAGGGAAAAATAACCATTGCTGTAGTTACACGATGTTGGGTTCCATATTAGGAGCTACCACCCAGGAAAAAGATCTAGGCATCATAGTGGATAATACTTTAAAATCGTCAGCTCAGTGTGCTGCAGCAGTCAAAAAAGCAAACAGAATGTTAGGAATTATTAGGAAGGGAATGGTTAATAGAACGGAAAATGTCATAATGCCTCTATATCGCTCCATGGTGAGACTGCACCTTGAATACTGTGTACAATTCTGGTCGCCGCATCTCAAAAAAGATATAATTGTGATGGAGAAGGTACAGAGAAGGGCTACCAAAATGATAAGGGGAGTGGAACAGCTCCCCTATGAGGAAAGACTAAAGAGGTTAGGGCTGTTCAGCTTGGAGAAGAGACAGCTGAGGGGGGATATGATAGAGGTCTTTAAGATCATGAGAGGTCTTGAACGAGTAGATGTGACTTGGTTATTTTCACTTTTGGAAAATAGAAGGACTAGGAGGCATTCCATGAAGTTAGCAAGTAGCACATTTAAGACTAATCACTCAATGCACACTAACCACATCCTCTGGCAATTTGTTGCCAGAGGATGTGGTTAGTGCAGTTAGGGGCAGATTTTAAAAGTCTATGTGCATAAATCCAGGTGGATTTACTCACATAGGGAGAGTTACGCGAGCCAGAGGATGTGGTTAGTGCAGTTAGTATAGCTGTGTTTAAAAAAGGATTGGATAAGTTCTTGGAGGAGAAGTCCATTACCTGCTATTAAGTTCACTTAGGGGTAGATTTTTTTAAAAAGTGCGTTCGCGTATTTTTGTTTGCGCACCAGGCGCAAACAAAAGTACGCAGGATTTTATAAGATACGCGTGTAGCCGCGCGTATCTTATAAAATTTTGGATCGGCACGCGCAAGGCTGCCGATTTTGGGCAGCCGGCGCGCACCGAGCCACGCAGCCTGTCTCAGTTCCCTCCGAGTTCGCTCTGAAATCGGAGCGGCCTTGGAGGGAACTCTCTTTCGCCCTCCCCTCACCTTCCCTTCCCTTCCTCTACCTAACCCACCCCCCCGGCCCTATCTAAACTCCCCCTTACTTTTGTCCGTAGATTTACGCCTGCGAGAAGCAGACGTAAATCTACGCGCACCAGCAGAGTGCTGGCACGCCGTGCTCTGACCCGGGGGCTGGTCCGAAGGCCTGGACCATGCCCCCGGGCCGGCGCCACGCCCCCGGTCCCCGCCCCCGAAACGCCGCGCCCCGCCCCCGAAATGCCGCGTCATCGGGTCCCGCCCCCGACACGCCCCCGACACGCCTCCTTCCGAAAACCCCGGGACCTACGCGCGTCCCGGGGTTCTGCGCGCACCGGCAGCGTATGGAAAATAGGCCGCCGGTGCGCAAGGCCCTGCTCGCGTAAATCCGGGCGGATTTACGCGAGCAGGGCTTTGAAAATCCGCCCGTTAGAGAATAGCCACTGCCATTAGCAATGGTTACATGGAATAGACTTAGTTTTGGGTACTTGCCAGGTTCTTATGGCCTGGTTTGGCCTCTGTTGGAAACAGGATGCTGGGCTTGATGGACCCTTGGTCTGACCCAGTATGGCATTTTCTTATGTTCTTATGATCTGTGACAGAATTGCATTTGGCATAAATTCTCCAAACGTGCATGAGAAATTGATAAATCATGGTGCTGATCTCAATCTAAACAAAGAATTTCACATTGCAAGAGGTCATGGAGCAGCCCAAGTCCAGTTAAGGTTAATGACTGCATCAGACAATGTGCGCCATGAAGGTAAAGCAGACACAGTCCTTACGTCACAGGCAATATAAAAAAACTCATAAAAGATATGTGGCAGTTGTGAAAACAAACATACAGGAGAAAAGTGCCCCGCAAATGGATACGTGTTATAAACGTAAAAGGAACAAGCATTTTGCTAAAATGTGCAGAGCAAAAGCTGTACAGAATATTGAAATGGATTGACAGGAGGCCTCGGGTGATTTATTAATAGAAATGATCACTGCCAGGAAACTAAATTTGTAAATGCTATTGAAAAGGAGCAACTTGACCAAGCACATTTGAGTCACTCTTATCCTAAAATCTCTGCACTGGCTCCTGATACTCTGTCAATCCAAGCTTGGAGTCCTGATATTGGCCTTTAATACTCTGAAAAGATGTGCATTGCTTTACTTCAGGTCTTGCCTCACCCCATATATGTCTTCCCTCTCATTGTCATAAGCCCAAAGAGCTGGGCCTTGCCAGAATTAGAAAAAGAAGCTATGGAAGTCCTTATCAGTGACCGTGAGACTTACCCTAATCTGCTAGCCTTCAGAAAACTGCTAAAAAAAACCCCTGGCCTTCCAAAGCAGCCTTCAAGTGTAATATAGTCCTCCTCTCTGAAGACAGGCCCTGAACTCTAGAAGCGCGATATCTAGCAATATCTGTAACAAAGCTGCTTTACATACTGAATACTGGGTCCATTTGTCCCTTCCTTTCTATGCTGTTACCGACATGTAGCAACATGTAAGAAAATTGCTCCTAGTCATGGTAAATACTGGACTAGCAACTGTACCTGTTCTATGCCCGGGCGGCGAGCCTTTTTATTGGCACCTATGCTCTTGTTTTGAGCAGAATTTCCCTAGAAATTCACTGTAAGAGTGTCCCTTCCACATACACACACCCTCATACAGGCTCCCTCACTCTCGCACACACACACATCCCCTCATATAGGCTCCCTCACTCTCGCACACACACACACATATCCCCTCATACAGGCTCCCTCACTCTCGCACACACACACACATCCCTTCATATAGGCTCCCTCACTCTCTCGCACACACACACATCCCCTCATATAGGCTCCCTGAAACCCACACTCAAGTATCCCGCGCACTCTCCCTCTTACCAACCAAGCTGTCTCTCACACTCCCCCACACACCCTCTCCTCTCTCACACACACATTCTCTCTCACCGGGATGCCCCTCCCCTCATATAGGCTCCCTCTCTGATATCCACACTCAAGCATCCTGAGCACCCCCCCTCTTACCAACCCAGCTGTCTCTCACACTCCCCCACACTCCCTCTCCTCTCTCACACACACATTCTCTCTCACCGGCATCCCCCTCCCCTCATATAGGCTCCCTCTCTCTGAAACCCACACTCAAGCATCCCCCCACCTACCCTCTCTTACCTCCCATGCTCTCTCTCTGTTATTGTTTGGGATAGTTGTGGGTGAATCCTTGGGCCGGTGGCAGATGACCACGCCCACGGGAGAAGATCCCGAGAGGGACCACCGGTCAGGCTCAGAGTTGGGAGACAGACGCACACTAGATCTTTTATTAAACAGTTCTTGAGAACCACCAGAGGTGGCAGTAGTGAGCTGGAAGCGCCGGCGGGGCTGTAGTCCCTCAGGAACTGGAACAGTGATCCCAGGATGGCTGAGCTGTAGAGAAACTGAATATAGTGAGTAGGCAGGGTATGCAGAGTTCAGGAACAGAGCCTTGATGGTAACCCTCACACAATAGTGTGTTAGAAGCAGTCCAGGAGCTGGAATGGATTAGGCCCTCGAGGAGCGAGTACCTGGTTCCAGGGAAAACTCTGAGAGAGAGATGTTAACTCACTGGTGTTGTAGGCAGCGGTGACTTCCTGGCAGAAGTGGTATTCAGAAGCAAGTCCAAGAACGTGGGCCCTCGAGGAGCGAGTACCGGTTCCAGACTGCGACCTGAAAAACAAAGAGAGAGCGAAGCCCCCGAGGAGCGGGTACCCCTGGTAAATCCGAGGAGGCAGAGTAGCAAGGTAAGCTGAGAGCGAATCCCATCAGCAACGATACCTGGAGGAAGCGAACCCTTGCTAACTCGATTAGTTAGCGATTTCAGAGACCTTTAAATATCCGGTGATGATGACATCATCTCAGGGGGACGCCCCTGAGGTTCGTGCCACTGCTGGTACTTGAGTTGGGGCCGCGCCGTGCGCACGCCCCTAGGCTTCTGGGAAACATGGCGGAGTGCAGCATCTAGCCGGTCCAGGGACACCGGAGGAGAATGGCAAGATGACGCCGTGGCAGCCAAACATCCAACAAGCGAAGAGGGAGTCGCCGAAGAGGTAAGGTGGGCGGAGTGGAGACGTCGGGCAGCGACGGTCACAACACTCTCACACCCTCCCCACCCCCTCTCACCAACCATGCTCTCTGCCACACCCCCTGTCTCACACACACATTCTCTCTCACCGGCATCCCCCCCATGCTCTCTCTTACACCCTCCTGCTCTCTCTCACCCTCTCCTCTCCGACACACACATTCTATCTCACCGGCATGCCGCGGGACCTGCACAGTTCACGGTGAAGATGAAGGCTTGGTGCACCGTTCGCGGCGAAGATAAAGGCCCAGCGTGCTGTACGTGGCACATGGGGGCCTTCAATTTTCACCTTGAGAAGAAAATAGCATGCGCGAGTATTGACTGGCACACTACCAAGCCCGATATATTATAACGTCATCTATCGGCGGGCTGCGGAACATGCGCGAGCACTGACGGACACACTACCAAGCCCGATATATTATAACGTTATCTATCGGCGGGCTGCGGAACATGCGCGAGCACTGACGGACACACTACCAAGCCCGATATATTATAGCGCCATCTATCGGCGGGCTGCGGAACATGCGCGAGCGCTGACGGACACACTACCAAGCCCGATATATTATAGCGCCATCTATCGGCGGGCTGCGGAACATGCGCGAGCGCTGACGGACACACTACCAAGCCCGATATATTATAACGTTATCTATCGGCGGGCTGCGGAACATGCGCGAGCGCTGACGGACACACTACCAAGCCCGATATATTATAGCGCCATCTATCGGCGGGCTGCGGAACATGCGCGAGCACTGACGGACACACTACCAAGCCCGATATATTATAGCGCCATCTATCGGCGGGCTGCGGAACATGCGCGAGCACTGACGGACACACTACCAAGCCCGATATATTATAACGTTATCTATCGGCGGGCTGCGGAACATGCGCGAGCACTGACGGACACACTACCAAGCCCGATATATTATAATGTCATCTATCGGCGGGCTGCGGAACATGCGCGAGCGCTGACGGACACACTACCAAGCCCGATATATTATAGCGTCATCTATCGGCGGGCTGCGGAACATGCGCGAGCGCTGACGGACACACTACCAAGCCCGATATATTATAACGTCATCTATCGGCGGGCTGCGGAACATGCGCGAGCGCTGACGGACACACTACCAAGCCCGATATATTATAACGTTATCTATCGGCGGGCTGCGGAACATGCGCGAGCACTGACGGACACACTACCAAGCCCGATATATTATAACGTTATCTATCGGTGGGCTGCGGAACATGCGCGAGCACTGACGGACACACTACCAAGCCCGATATATTATAGCGCCATCTATCGGCGGGCTGCGGAACATGCGCGAGCACTGACGGACACACTACCAAGCCCGATATATTATAACGTCATCTATCGGCGGATGCCCCGCCCTGACCACTCCCACCCCTGCCCCTTTTTTTGTAAAAACATTTTTATACGCACAGTCTCGGTGTATGCTGGCCTGACATATTCACGTATACCCAGGGTTGGCGGAAGCACTAGGTGAGCTAGGCCACTGCCACTGCTCGCGATCCATTGAGGCAGGGTAAGGCAGCCACTTCAGGCAGCAGAAAGTGACCCTTCAAAATTCTGCACTGTCCCCGCCTCACCCCTGCCTTCCACCCGTTGCACCGCCCTCCCAACCCCCCCAAGACTCACGAAAACCCCTGGTGGTCCAGTGGGGCCCCTGGGAGTGATCTGCTGCTCCTGGGACATTGACTGCCATTAACCAAAATGGTGCCAGTGACCTTTAGCCCCTATCATGTGACAAGGGCTCCTGGTGCCATTGGCTGGCCTGTGTCACATGGTAGGAGCTAAAGGCCACTGGTGCCATTTTGGTTAGTGGCAACCCATGGTCCAGGAGCGGCAGATTGCTCCTGGGCCCCCTGCTGGACCACCAGAGGTTTTTGTGAGTCTTTGGGGGGGGGGGTGTCGGGAGTTTGGAGGGGTTATTTTATTTAAATTTGGGAGGATGGCACAAGGGGTGGGGGAGCAGCGGCATGTGGTCCCCACCCCTGGAGTCGGGGCTGCGACCAGGAGCGGGGCAGGCGGCACAAGGCAGAAGATGCCTAGGGCACCCAATCCCCTTGCACCGGCCCTGCGTATCCCTAATCGATGCGTGCACCAGGCTTTGAAAATTCACCTTAAGATTGTAATATTTGCGAATGTAAAAAAGCTTGCAGATTGCACATTGGAAATTAAAAACTGGAAAACTGTGCTTTATCACATATAATGTGCACTATTTGGGGGTTTAGTGCAGGAAGCGCCATTTGAAAATTCAAGCGTGGCTTCACTAAGCTGAGATATTTTGTTGTGGGAGGGGCCCAATATTGTGGGGGAGTGGTTTTGTGATAATTTGTCCCTCCCTGACAAAATATCGCAGCAGGATCGCCACATTCATGAATCTAATTGTTGTGTCGGAGGTGGACCATTGGCAGGTGGAGTTGGCTGATAGGCAGAGGCCGCTGGAGCTTCACCTATACCAGCCCTCGTTCCCTGTGGGTTGAGATTTTGGGTGCCGGGGCTGGCAGGACTTAGGTGGGCCTCTGTGAATAGTTGCGGGAGGTTGGTTCAGCCCAGAAACAGCAGGCGAGAGATGGTACAGTCTTACTCCAGACTGGATAATATCCTGGAAACTCAGGCGCCAATGGAACAAAGGCAGACAGGGGGCACTCAAGCAAAGGTAGGCCGAAGCCTGATAAATCCACATCCAGGGAGTAGGCAGAAGAGGCGTCCAATGGTAGGCTTGAGTCAGGGCTGGCGGCGATCCAGAGGCAGTGGCAAGCAAGGCTGAGGTCTGATCATGGAGATGGTCAAGAGCGTAGTTAAGCAAAGCTGAGGTCTGATCATGGAGATAATCAATAGCGTAGTCGGACGTAGCAAAGGTCTGGGTCTGGAGATAGGCAATGTGTAGTCAGGCGAAGCAGAGGTCTGGGTCTGGAGATAGGCTGTAGCGTAGTCAGGCGAAGCAAAGTCAAAGTCCGTGTAGTCAATCCGAAGCATAAGCAGAGCAGGAACAAGGAAACAGGAACCAGGAACAACAAGGAACAGCAATGCAGGGAAGAGACACATCTCTTAGTAGCATCGAGTACTCGACCAGCGAGGAGACCTGTTGCAAAGGCAACGCTATGGAGCGGAGCCTGAGCTTAAATACTATGAATAGGTTGACGTCATCATCCGGAGCCACGGCTAGGTTCCCGCCGCGGTCTCTACTTAAGGATCAGCAATGCGCGCACGCCTAGGGAGGGGCGCGGCGCGAGTGATGGCGTCTCTTCGCGGGCCACACAGAGAGGCCTGACTAGCAGTGGCAGCAGGACCGGGAATGCTGGTGGACTGTGGCAGAGCTGGAGGCACCGGGGGAGGCCCGATGGACAGAGCTGGCGGCCCACCGCCCCCAGTGAGGAGGAACCAGAGGCTAGAGTCCCCGTGGAAAGGTGAGGGGGCCGTGTCTCGGATCTGCCGCGGACGGCATGCATAACACTAATGGCTAAAGCCTACGGGACAAAAGAATGTGGTTAAGGCCTGGTTAAAGGGCGATAGCGGTCCCTAATGCGCAGGGCCGCCATCGCCTTAAAGGGCCCTGCAGCACAAAATGGCTCCCCCCAAAAATAAAAAAAAGTCACTAGGGCTCTATTCGAGGCGGCCCCGCAAAAAAAAAAGTGCAACCTCCTCTCCAAAGAGATAACTGCTCCCCCTTCTATCTAAAGAATAAGGCGGGAGTGGCCTCCCCTTCACAGCCAAAGGCCTGGGTCCATTCCCTGAACCTCGCTTCTGTCACTGGAGCGGGGCAAGTCCTGGTTGGTGCCCCAGGCCTGCACACCAGACGCCAAAGAGCATTTTAAGGTCATGGGATGTGGGGGCTCTGGGGTGGGGGCCACTAAGCCAGCAATGTAATTTTTGAAGAGTTAGGGGTGGGGGGCAATAAGGAAGGGGGCCACAATCAGCCTATTATTTACATGAAAGGGGAGCTAAGGGATGAGGAGGGGGCTAACTCCTTGGCAGGGGGGTTATTCAATATGGAGGGAGCTGGCTGGGGGGGGGGGGGGGGGGGGGGGAGTATTGTTTCGTGGCACTTTTCTTCTATTTTTCACGTTTTCTTGCGGGGTCGCCTCGAATGGTGGCCCCAGGGTGGGCTGGGGAGGTTTATTAAGATCCCCGGTGACTTTTTCTCTATTTTTCAGGGGGAACTGTGTAAGGCTGCAGGGTCCCCATGGGAGCTTAGCGTGAGAATAGATAAAATAATGTGGCCGAAAATGTTCTAAATCAGCCGCGTTATTTTATTTACATAGGATTAGGTGTGCACGAGCTGCTTTGCAAGATTCGTGCATGCAAATGCCATGCAAAGCAGTTCATTGTAATGAGGGTAGGTTTCTGGCCCAAATATTATGTGATATCGCCTCAATATGGCTATATCATGCGATATACAGCGTTTTCACACGATATGTATATATTTTAACGTGCATTATAGCCTTATTATGGCTTAATAAGTCTCCCTTGCTCTTCGCCGTTTAGTACATTTGCTCCTAAGTTTGTGTTTCTATATTTCTGTAGTAAGAAATGACCATCAAATCTAATAGCAAGTTAAGAAAAGTCCCCATACAAGTACAAAGACACAAAAAGCATCCGAGAACAGAAAAGAACATTTAACTGTCCAAAAGTTCTACACCCGAAATCAAAACCCATGCACACCAGTACGAATAACAGAAAGGAAATTACATTTTACTAGATGCAAAGGCCACCATTTCAGTCCCACACTGGATTACATCAATGGGAGAAACATGCTAAAAAGAATCATCTAGAAACCCTGGGAGCAGTTTGCTCTTTTCCACTTCCTGTCAGCTTCAGATGAGGTGAGAGTGTCGGCAGCTAGGACTTAGCTCAGTCTGCTGTGAAAGAACAAAAAAATACAATTCCAGTGCGTCAGCCCTTGTAATCTTCAGCTCGGGGATTTTCACATTGATCTCCCACACTACGTTAATTTGATGTCCTATTCGTCAAGGAATGACCTTTGGTCTTGTGGTTTATGATGCCATGGAAAGTCGGGATTTTTGTGCAGACCGTACAGCTACCATTAAGTCCTTCTCCGTTTCCGCTTCTCAGTCTCAGCTCCCAGCCTGGCTGACAAGACTCTGCTCTTGTGGTTTGGGCTCTTTGCTCATTTTTGTGAACCGTTTGGCATGAGGTCCCAGTGCTAGGTATAATTGAGATTAAGCAGTCAGGGTCGCAGTGCCCCATAAAAGATCACGTTGCCTGTTTTGCTGCCTCATTCTCCACTTCCCTCTCTTTTCTGCATTACATTTATTTTATTTCTTTACTTTTCCTTAGGTTAATGTGGCGTATGTGTTTTATTGATGCTGTGCTGAGTTTTGTAAAATCTCCTTCCCTCCATCATATCCTTTCAGTGATGCAATGCAGGAGGCTTCTGGGAGGGATTTGCTAAATTATTTTGTGAAGGCAAAGGGCATCTCCGTGATTACAGCCCAGGCTGGGAATAGCTCCTCAGTGAGACTTTGCTGGTATATTAGGGCCCACTTTTCGGCTCTTCGGTTTGTATTGCCTGCTGTCCACCTGACCCCTGCATGAGCTTCTGATGAGGCGCAGCACAGCAGCTCCGGAGTTACTGACAGGCCGATGCAGAATGCTGCACTTGGCCAACTGCACCGTTTACCATGCGAATGGCTGCGCGTTTCCAATAGCGGCCAATCCCCTGAAAACGAATAGCGCTCATCACATGCAAATGCATGTTGACGAGCCTATTAGTTAGTCGCCCAGGATACTGAAAGTAAAATGTACAGCCAAGCCACACATTTTACTCTCAGAAATTAACGCCTGCCCAAGAAACTGCTTTTCTGTAGACCCTCTGACTTAATATCCTAGCAATATTAAGTCGGAGAAACCGAAAAATAAAAAAACAATGTAAAAGATTTGGGTTAGAAAACCGGACGCTCAGTTTTACCGGCGTCTGTTTCCTAACCTGGGACTGTCAGCGGGTTCGGAAAATGATGCCGGTAAAACTGAGCGTCAGTTGTCAGGACCCGCTGACAGCCAGCTCTTTGCTGATAAGGAGGTGCTAGGGAAGCGCTATTATCCCTAGCGCCTCCTTATTAGTGTGACACCTCATTTAAATAGAGATTCGCGCGCTCAGGAGAGGTGCCTGGGTGTGCGTTGGGGGAGCGGGCGCTGAACAGGGAGCACTGAATTCTCCCACATTTTTTACTGCATAGGCCTGTGAGAATCATGAAGGTAGGAGTGGCTGTGGAGGAAGGCCTCTTAAACATTCAGAAATGTATTAGATATTAAAAAAAAGAAAAGGAAAAGGACTCCTTAATTTTGCTTCAATTCACTACTGAATTGTGAAGAATATTTTTCTTGCTAGTGTATTTGTTTTCACGTATGTAGCAGCGGACCCCTCGGTCAGTTCTATTTTCCAGCCTGAGCAGTGCAGGTCAGTAAGGGGGCGGTTACCATTCAGATGCTGCCCCTCCCTTTCAGGGGTCAGGAATGGCCGTCCCCCCGAGAGGTTGTTTAAGTAACTCCATAGAGGGGGTCTGTGGGCAGTCCTTTATGGGTTTTGTGAAGTTAGGAGGTAGGTGAGGAGCTTAATCTGAGCGGTATTTTCAGTCCCGGTCAGCCTGTGGAATCTGACCAGAGTCAGGAGGGTTTCTTTCCAGTCTGCTCTCTGGCTGGTTGGGCTATGCCTCTGGATTTATTTTCGGGTTTTGTTTACAATTTTCTTGGTGGGAAACCTGGTGAAACCCTATGCGCCACCTGGACTCAGAGACCGGGACTGCACAGGTTAGGGAAGATCTGCCCCTCTACAGCTCAGCGAGGACGGAGAAGGTGGCGACCCGGTGCCAGGAGTCTTCGGCGGTAATTTGATTTACAAGGGAAGAGACTTTATTTTGAGACTCAAGAGGACGATACTCAGTAGGAGGAACCACAGAAAAGCAGTATTTTTGTGGCTTTATGGGACGTTTTTCAGATGGCTTGGAGCACATTAAGACTTAACGCCAGCCCTGGGGCTGGCGTTAAGTTTTGCGGGTTAAAATGTGCACGTCAGGTGCACGGTGATTTTTTGCATCAGGGAGTAATAGCTAATAGCCTCATCTACATGGCATTTACATGTGGTGAGCGTTATTAGCTATGCACCGGTTTGGATGCGCGTTTTGGACGCGCTAATCCCCTTATTGCATTGGGTGTTAGCCTAGCGTCCAAAATACACAACCAAGTGCTCGTTAAGCTGTGCACTAGGCTCGCTGCACGATATTGCATCGGCCTGATCGAGAGAAAAAAAATGTAACTTGAAAAGCTTAACTGTGAGGCTGAGAGCTGAGTCATTTGTGCCACATCCAACCGCTTATCTGCCACTAAACTTTCTTTTTTTTGACACCACCATGGAGTCTAGAGTGGCTTTATTCTGACATAGATAACCCACACTGGAAGTCACCTTGGGATGTACATGATCTGCAAACACCCTTAGCTCTTGGGGCCCTGAAAGGAAAGTTTCCCCCCACCCGATAAAGAACTCATACCTTGTGGAGGAAAAGAGACTATGTCCAACTATCCAGGGTTCCTTCCCCGAAGAGACAATAAAATTCTTTATGACTCCACTGGAACAAAGCCCTTTCATGGAGGTGGGGTTACCCACAAACCTATATATATATATATATATATATATATATATAAACATACGTACGGAAGGAAAAGTAACCACAAACACTGTAACGTCAAAGATTTTAACAAAAAACCCCAATAACAAATTAGAAAAAATGAATGAGATCTGAACTCCATGGGGATAAGATGCCATGCTCAGGGTGTGCTGGAGATTGTTATGGTTAAGTGTATTTGGTGGATCTTTGGGTGCTGTGGAGGGTGACAACGCCCACGGGGAGGAATCACAGCACTGGGCTAGACTGGTAGAGACACAAAACACAGAAATCTTTATTACACAGCTCCTAGAGGACCACCAGAGGTGACAGTAGTGAGGCAGTCTCAGGGACCTCGGCAGAGGGAGCCCTTCTCTCCTTGTTGGTAAAGGAGGTTTCCGCAGCAGGTCTCCCAGTGAGGATAGTACTGTGAGAGTTAGAGGACTCACTAGGTGTTTGCTGTTGATGTGCGATTCCACCAGGATTAGTAGAAGAAGTACAGGCACCGAGGCAGGGAGAGCAGGCCCTCGAGGAGCGAGTACCTGTTCCCTGTAAGACACCTTAAATAAAGCAGAGGGCCCCCGAGGAGCGGGTACCCAGGTTAGCAGTTACCCCGAAGGGCAGGTGAGGAGCTTCCAGCGGCAGCACAGAAGCGGCAGAGTAGCGTAGACAGGAATGGATTCAAGTCCTTGCTAACTCGGTGAGCTAGCAACATAGCAAAGATTATATACCCGGACGGCGTGACGTCAGCATGAGGGAACGCCTTCGAGGTTCGCGCCAAGGGTTGCATAAAGACATGGGTTGCGCGCGCTCACACGCACCCTAGTAGGTACCTGGGAGGAGCAATGGCAGGAGGCTGCACCATAGCCGCTCCGGGGACGCTGGAGAGGTCGGCTTGTAGACGCGGCGGCAGCCATCTTTCCTAGGTGGGCGGGAGGAGCCGTGCTTATATGTATTTAGACTGTAAATTTAAGGACCATCATACCACCCATAGTGCTCACAAGTTAAAACTTGTATTTCATGCACTTCAATTGGGTAACTTTTAATCATTGGTCCGAATCAGCTAGCATCCAATATATTAGTTTTCAATGTTCAAAAGAATTTTTTTGGTTTTTTAAGCATATATATTTAAAAACAAATGAACTTCCCTTCTGTGGCTGTCGGGGTTAATCGTCCGACGTGCGCGTTTCGCAACACTGCTGCTTCAGAGACATCAGTTCAAAACTCTCCTGATCCAGCACTCCCCTTCTGATTCTTTAACGGGGGTGTACCTCAGCGATGTGGGTTTGTGCAATGCTGCGGGTCCATCAATTTTTCAGACCCGACGCCATTTCCCCGCTTAGAAATTTTGCGCAGTCTAAATACATATAAGCATTGTTTACATACAGCTTTATAAATTGAAAAATCTTTCAGTACCACGTTTCTTATTTAGATTGTGCTAATCGTGGGATCATATAGTAAGAGAATTTTTGGATTTAGACTTCAATTACCCCAATATAGACTGGGTAAATGTATCATCAGGTCACACTAGAAAGATAACGTTCCTGGATGGAATAAATGATAGCTTTATGGAGCAATTGGTTCAGGAGCCAATGAGAGAGGGAGCAATTTTAGATCTAATCCTCAGTGGAGCACAGGACTTGGTGAGAGAGGTAACGGTGGTGGGGCCGCTTGGCAATAGTGATCATAATATGATCAAATTTGAATTAATGACTGGAAGGGGGACAGTAAGCAAATCCACGGCTCTCGTGCTAAACTTTCAAAAGGGAAACTTTGATAAAATGAGAAAAATTGTTAGAAAAAAACTGAAAGGAGCAGCTACAAAGGTAAAAAATGTCCAAGAGGCGTGGTCATTGTTAAAAATACCATTCTAGAAGCACAGTCCAGATGTATTCCACACATTAAGAAAGGTGGAAAGAAGGCAAAACGATTACCGGCATGGTTAAAAGGGGAGGTGAAAGAAGCTATTTTAGCCAAAAGATCTTCATTCAAAATTCCCCCAGAATCTAAGCAGGTCACCTTCATGTCTTGCCTAAACCATGCTGACAAATGCATCCTTAATGCAGAGTGCATCCTACACGCGTAACGTTATTGCCATGCCCATCATATGAATGATAAATAAACTTTTCCAGTACTGGTCACAGATACTGTAAATCCCGTGACATTCTTAACTAGACAAATATAGGGTTATGGGGTGGCGAGATGATAATAAGTTCCGTTTTGGAGGTATTGAGGGCTAGATTCAGGCTGGTGAGGAGGCTATTGATCGATGATAGGGCATTTTCCCAGGTTTTAAGGGTGTTGGCTAAGGAGTCTGTGATGGGGATGAGTATTTGTACATCGTCTGCATAAATAAAGTGAGAGAGGCCTAAATTGGAAAGGAGTTGGCAGAGTGGCAGCAAGTAGATATTGAAGAGGGTAGAGGAGAGGGAGGAACCCTGAGGAACACTCCTGGATAGGTGTATATATGTGTATAGATGTCCCTGGATGGGTATATATGTGTATAGATGTCCATCTAGTGCGGGTAAAAGACAGCGTTATTCACAATCTAAGTGAGGAGGCTTTTGAAACTTCTCTGAGCCCTGGAGGTAGAATTATTCCACCATCATTTTCATCCATCTTGGAAGGGATGAGTCAATCTACTCCGATTCTAGGAATAGCTGGAGGCTCAAGGATGGAATCAGGTGGCTCTCCAGTGCAGTATTAAGATCCTGGGTTTCTCTTTTTCTTAAACCCGATGAGTCAAGATCTGCCTATGAAACTTAATGTACCAGATGGAGGTTCTGATTCTACCAGAATTGTGATGCCGATTGCGGTTAATCCACCTTCAGATCTCGGTGGAGGTGTTGTAGGAGGACTTGTTTCTGATCCTGCAGATGTGACTGTTAAAGGTATTTGGACTGTGGTTAAGCGCGCTGAAATTTCTCTCGCTAGTACTGTATCTCAGCTTTGTACTTTTTCTGCTGGAGCTGCCAGTAAGATGTCTGATTTTGAGAATAGGCTGATAGGGCTTGAGAATTATTCTGCGGCTGTGTCTACTTCTGTGGCTGCATTGCAATCCACTGAGACTAGTGGTGTCAAGGAAAGATTAATGATATACCGCAAATGTGAATCTCTGGAAAATATAATTAAGGCTAGAAATTAATGCTTTTTACATTTCCCCAAAACTAGGTGGTTATCAGACTACTTAAGAAATATCTCCCGACAGAAAGAGTTTGCTTTTTCTAGATGTTATTACCTTCCTGATAAAAAGATATTAACCAATGTGGGTGAGGGTTCTATGGATGTGTTTGCCCCCAGAAGAGTCCTAATCTTCCTCTCTTTTTGCAAGATTCCTCTGATCTAATTGAAACCAGAGGGTCTCTATTGGTTACTTTCTCGTCTGAAGCAGACAAGGAGGAGGTACTTAGGCAATATTTCAAGCAGAAAAGTGAATTGTTCTGTTAGCAAAAGATCCAGGTGTTCCCTGATGTTCCTAAAGGGATTCAAATAAGAAGGAAGTTATTTTTGCATTTAAAGTAATGTGTAATACTTGATCTGGGTGCTTCCTTTTTTTTAGTTCCCGTGTAAGTATATTATTGACCATCAGGGGAAAATGTTCATCTGCCCACGGAGAGCCTTTTCTTGGGGATGAAGCTGGATAAATGTCTTTGTCTAGGCGTGAGTAGGATGTATATATCTGATACTGTAACTGCATGTCACCTTTTGTTTATTATTATTATTATTTCTTGAATGTTGGGTTTTCCTTTTGCTTCTCCCCTGATGATGGGGACTGGAAATGGCTCAGCAAAAGTGCTGCATAATATGTTTGCATATCATTAGCTTTGTATATAGGCTCAATATGGGTCATTTTTTCACATGGTGATTTTGGTGCATCACTTACCGTAACTTACAAAATCATCTGTGCCTGTATCTTTCATTTTCACCAAAGTGGCAAGGATTGCAGATTTCCACCAAAAAATTGTAAAATGAAGACCATGTTCATGCATTAACAGCAGCAATTTCTTTCCCATCTCCGTCTCTCAAACGTAGAAGGTTTTTCATAGAATCTGCTCCAAAACTGGTAATCAGAATACACACACCAGCATTTTTTAACCTGCTTTGAATAAATGGTGACCAACAAACACAAAATCAAATGGATATTAATGGTATAATAAAACTGTTGGATTTCCTTTGAGCTTGCAGTATGCTGCTGCCCCCATTGGAGAATCGTGAACAAGAGTTGCAGCCAGTTTTTCCCTCCTCTGCACCAGCTAAGGTGGCTCCTTGCTCTCTGCAGGAAGTGCCCTGAGAAATGTTATTGCAAAGACAAAAAAGACCAACCAGACAAACTAATAGAGACTTTCCCATGCTGAAACTCTCTAACAGACAAAGGCGAGCCAAAAGGAAGAGAAACAGTGAAGGATTAGAAAAGCAATAAACAGCACGCTTAGACCTTAATCTCTCTCATTCCTAGCCTCTGTGCCTGAGTCCAGTAGCTTTTCACTTGCACCTTGTAGCACTAACGGTGAGTAGCCCTGGAGACCTTCATTTATCGTATTCCAGCAGGGGTCGTGGATTCCTGTGATAAACCTACAAATCTCGCTTGGTCAAAATACAGTTGCCCTCGCCGTGCAATAAGTATGATAGCATGCAGTGAGTGGTGAGGTAAAGTTACCGCACGCTGTTTGTGCATATTGTTAACTTTGTAAATTGGCCTTTTTTTTAAATTGAATAATTTTAGTACGTTGCCTGCAGCAACTTACCAGACTTATTACCGATCAGTTCATCAATCCCTTTGTGTCAATTACAATTGATTAACTCTCACATCTAAGCCCTTTGGTCCCTATTCACTAAGCATTTTCCCGATAGTCACAAAATGGGAGAAAAACTTTAGTAAAATGGCTCCTTTGAGGTTTATTGTTCCATATTTTGTATTAAATGTTAATCATGCTTGCTCTTGCCTCAGATGATAAAAGACACTGCCCACAACACAAATCAATTCATTGTAAATTGTAGGAAATGTCAACTTTGTAATAAAGGTAAGTTCTTTCTCAGTCTAAAAGAAAACTTCTCCCGTGACCCAGGCTGGAAGGATCCACGAGATCATAGGTGGAGGCAGAGCGGCGTCAGGTAAATGAGCAATGTGATGGGATAAATGCCTGCGGTACTTCATAATGGCACATGCAGGACTCAAACTTCATCTCAAATAGCGTTAAGAACCAGGGCTGTCCAGTGCTACCCTTGATGGCCTAAAGCCAGTTGGCAGCTATGGATTTAAAACAGATGCCTGGACTTTCAAACACCTTGGTCATTTAAAAGCTTTAAAAGGATGTAAAAATGGTTTCTTTCTGACCCACTATTTGCTCTGTGAACATTTCTAACACACATAAAAGCTACCGAATTCTCAGGTCAATAGTAGTCATTATCTTTGTACGCGAACCCTGAGAAACTGGTCCTTCTGTCCTGTGAATCTTTTATACAGCATATATATATATATATATATATATTTATTATTTTTTTTACATGAAAACAGTAAGAGACAGCAAGTCCTAATCACAGACCTCAGGAAATGCATTCACACGAGTAAATCTCATTCTGTGAAGAAAATTAACCAAGGGCAAGAGAATCCCGATTTTGAATCCTGCTCTTAAACCCTGGTCAAAATCTGGTCATTTTGCTGGGGCCATCCAAAACTGCCAGGAAAAAAAATGATCTGGGGAGAATCACAGAGAAAATAGCCAAGTACCCAATTCATTCAAAATTGCAGTTTCCTTGTCCATCTCTCACCCCCCGAATGATAAATAGTAGCATGGAAGTAGGGTCTCCATATACATCCTGCATTGGGATAAATGTACTTACTTGTAGGGATGTGAATCGTTTTTGAACGATTAAAATTATCGTCAGATAATTTTAAAATCGTCCTAAATCGTTAGAGTGCACGATACAATACAAATGCCCCCGATTTATCGTCAGGGGCATTTGTATTGTATCATTAAATAGGGCACGGGAATTATTTGGGGGAGGGAGATAAAACCGGCACACCAAAACAACCCCTAAACCCACCCCGACCCTTTAAAACCAATTCCTTACCCTCCCCCACCCTCCCGAACCCCCCAAAATGTTAAATTACCTAGTGGTCCAGTGGGGGGGGGGGGGTCCCGGCACGATCTCCCGCTCTCGGGCCATCGGCGCCATTTTGGCTGCCACTAATTAAAATGGCGCCGATGGCCCAATAAAAAAAAAAACCCACCTGACCCTTTAAATCGACCCCCCTTAGCCTCCCCCACCCTCCCGACCCTTTTTTTTTAGGGAGGCCCGCGCCGCTAAAAAGAGAGATTTCCCGTTCCCAGGCATCAGCTGTTCTAAAAAAAAATGGCGCCGATGCCCCTTTGCCCTTACCATGTGACAGGGAACCGTGCCATTGGCCATCTTTAAAGATGGCACCGGCCATCCAGTGCTCCTACCATGTGACAGGGGCCGGCCAATGGCACGGTTCCCTGTCACATGGTAAGGGCAAAGGGGCATCGGCACCATTTTTTTTTTAGAACAGCTGATGCCTGGGAACGGGAAATCTCTCCCCGAGGCCCCCCTGGATCTCTCCCCGAGGCCCCCCTGGACCACCAGGTAATTTTAAAAGGTTTTGGAGGGTGGGGTTGATTTAAAGGGTCGGGTGGGGTTTTTTTTAGTGGTGCGGGCCTCCCTAAAAAAAAATTAGCGATGTGAATTGGAATCGGAAACGATTCCAATTCACATATCTTAACGATCAGATTTCCCCCCCACCCCCAGCCGAATCTGATCGTTAAGACGATCTGGCACACGATTCACATCTCTACTTACTTGACCTTAATTTAAGAACCCAGTTTGTTATTCTATAATCACAATTTTGGTGTAGTTTTGCATCCCTTGACATTACTGTTCTATGATATGTGTGATTGTAAAGAGCCACGCTTCAGGACGGCTGGCTGTAGAGCTGAATTCACATTTCACGCGAGCCATTCTGGGGTTAGCGAGCTCCAGGAGGGGTAAGAGAAGGAGGAAGTCAGCTTTCTCTGATTTCAGATGGGGAGACTACCCCTCTTTATCTTAAAACAAATTAATGTTCCTGAGAATCTGTGGGCAGCATAAATCAACATTGAATGTATTCATCCTTAACTGTAAATTATTTATGCACCAGTGGCCAATCCCAAAACAAATTACTGGAAAAGATAAGTTTTTCCTCCAGCCTACAAATGAATGCAGGGCTGGTGTAGATAAAGCAAATCCCGTGCTCGTCTTGATTCAAGGATGGCAGCGCAGAATTCCAGATCCCAGAGCCAAGCTTCATAGAAAATATTACAGATTGTGCGTATTTTTTTTTCCTTTAAGCATTTCCCTCATTTGGTGTTTGCATCTGGATAATTTCTTTGCTATGCTTTTTATTCTTGATTTCTTTCTCTCTTTCAGGTTTTTTCTCTCTTTCTTTCACGTTTTATCTTTTTCTTCCATCCTTTTTCCTCTCTTTTTCTGGCTCGCATCTTTCGCCTCTCTTTTACGTTTTGCTGGCATTTCTTTCATTTCCAGCACTTGAGAAAGCATCTAAAACCAGCTGATCCCTAGGAAAACCCTCTCTCCTCCTCCTCCTCCTCCCCTGTCCCGTAGCTTCTCCTTGCACAGCCTGACTCCTCTCTTCCTCTTCCCCCTTCCCAAGGCTGTCTCTCCTCTGTTATACCAGCAGCTCTTGCTCTCAGCCCAGCCTCTCCATTCCTCTTCCTTTACTCTCTGCTACCCTGAGCCAGCCACTCTCCTTCTATCAAAGCTTTCTGCCCCTCCCATTTCTGAAGCTTACTTCTCAGCCTCTTTCCACCTTCTCCCCCCCTCCCCACTATATCACATTTCCTCAGGGTCATTGAGGGTAGTGTCTGTGTGTGTGTGTGTGTGTGTATGTGTGTGTGTGTGTATGTGTGTGTGTGTGTCTGTGTGTGTGCGTGTGTGTGCGTGTGCATCAGTGTGTGTCTGTGTGCGTGTGTGTGTGTGTCTGTGTGTGTGTGTGTGTCTGTGTGTGTGTGTGTGTCTGTGTGTGTGTGTCTGTGTGCGTGTGCGTCAGTGTGTGTCTGTGTGCATGTGTGTGTGTCTCTGTGTGTCTATGTGTGTCTGTGTGTGTGTGTCTGTGTGTGTGTCTATGTGTGTCTGTGTGCGTGTGTGTGTGTGTGTGTGTGAGGTGTGTATGTGTGCGTGTGCGTCAGTGTGTGTCTGTGTGCGTGTGTGTGTGTCTGTGTGTGTGTGTGTCTATGTGTGTCTGTGTGTGTGTGCGTGTGTGTCTGTGTGTGTGTCTATGTGTGTCTGTGTGTGTGTGTGTGTCTGTGTGTCTGTGTGTGTCTGTGTTTGTGTGTGTGTGTCTGTGTGTGTGTCTGTGTGTGACTGTGTGTGTGTGTGTCTGTGTGTGTCTGTGTTTGTGTGTGTGTGTGTCTGTGTGTGTGTCTGTGTGTATCTGTGTGTGTATGTCTGTGTGTGTGTGTCTGTGTGTGTCTGTGTGTGTGTGTGTCTGTGTTTGTGTGTGTGTGTCTGTGTGTGTCTGTGTGTGTCTGTGTGTGTGTCTGTGTGTGTCTGTGTTTGTGTGTGCGTGCGTGTGTGTGTGTGTGTGTGTCTGTGTGTGTCTGTGTGTGTCTGTGTTTGTGTGTGTGTGTGTGTGTGTCTGTGTGTGGTTGTCTGTGTGTGTGTCTGTGTGTGTGTCTGTGTGTGTGTGTCTGTGTGTCTGTGTGTGTCTGTGTTGTGTGTGTGTGTCTGTGTGTGTGTGTGTGTGTGCGTGTGTGTGTGTCTGTGTGTGTGTGTGTGTGTGCGTGTGTGTGTGTCTGTGTGTGTGTCTGTGTGTGTCTGTGTGTGTGTGTCTGTGTGTGTGTGTCTGTGTGTGTCTGTGTGTGTGTGTCTGTGTTTGTGTGTGTGTGTCTGTGTGTGTCTGTGTGTGTGTCTGTGTGTGTCTATGTTTGTGTGTGCGTGCGTGTGTGTGTGTGTGTCTGTGTGTGTGTGTGTCTGTGTGTGTCTGTGTTTGTGTGTGTGTGTGTGTGTGTGTGTCTGTGTGTGGTTGTCTGTGTGTGTGTCTGTGTGTGTGTCTGTGTGTGTGTGTGTCTGTGTGTCTGTGTGTGTCTGTGTTGTGTGTGTGTGTCTGTGTGTGTGTGTGTGTGTGTGCGTGTGTGTGTGTCTGTGTGTGTGTGTGTCTATGTGTGTGTGTCTGTGTGTGTGTCTATGTGTGTCTGTGTGTGTGTGCGGGGAGGGGCTGTATTCACAACTGATTAACAAAACCACACAGCCATGACAAAACAGGCAATACAGCAGGGGAGGTGGAGGAGGAAAGATGCCGAAGAGGGAGGGAGAGAGAGAGACATTGATCTCTTTATGGATCTGCAATATAAACGAGAAGGAAATTAAACTTAATTAAAGTAAACATAGGGCTGTCTCCTGTCATGTTGGAAACCGTGGGCTGTGCGTGAATAAAGGGGCCACATCCAACGCTCTCATCAGTAGCTGAGACCAGAGCCATCCTGGGCCAAGGCTTTGGCTGAAACTCATGGAGCATTTGGGACTGGGGATGAACCTGGGTCCTTTTGCATTTTGCTCACCCTAAATCTTGAAAAAAAAATTATTTTCTAAATTTAGAAATGGCAAAATCCCAAACTTTATATATATATTTTTTACCCCCTGTAATCTCAGTGGAATCACTCCAGCGCCATTCTCCAGGCAGATGGGTGACTGGGCTTCCTCCTGCCCTTTTACACCGAGATGTGAGAAAGGGTTAAGCAGGAGCCGGGGTAGAAGCTTTACAGAAGGAGAGGGCCCAGCTCAGGCCAAGACTCTGCTTCAGCACCAGGCCTGGGCAGTTTTTTTGGGACAGAGCTGCTGGAGGCCTCTTTTCTTTTAAACGCCACAAATATGAACATGCCCAAAATTTTTTGGGGTATTTTTGTAGTAGGCTATTTTTTATTTGTTCCATTTGGAATGAACTGAAAATAGCCTGATTTGTTGCATTTTTGGCATTCATTGGCCACTGTTGGAAACAGGATGCTGGGCTTGATGGACCCTTGGTCTGACCCAGCAGGGCAATTTCTTATGTTCTTATGTTCTAATGCACATCCCTAAAATACCCGTGTTTCGCCCTGAGCCTGCGTTGGGAAACCGGTTACAGAAAAAATAAAATATTGTTTTGTCCCTCCCGACGCAGCCTCAGGGCGAAACACGGGTCCGTGTCGGGGGACCCGTCCTGAATCATACCCTGTTATAACACTGTCAGGTTGCCATCTCAAAAATATAATTCTTTCACTCAAAATTATGCGTGGACATTGAATATTATTTCTGCACATTTGCCTGACTTAGTACTCACCACACCAATGCTCCCTACTGGCTAGGGTCCTGACCTCTGCCTTTTCAGTAGATTGCAGTGAGGAAAAGTCTCTCAGGAATAACTGCAGCTTCTTTTCTCCAAAAAGCTGGAGAAAAGCATCCACACTTTTGTCTCTCTGAGGGTGTGAGAAGCCAGTAGAGATCCCAGGACATACACACACCAAACAGAGTGGCTGTCCTTTCCTTCATTTTCCAGCAAAGCAGAATCTCTCTCCCTCTGCCAATAGAGCTTGGTTTCCACTCTTTGGACAATCCAGGGCTGGGGATGCTACAGAGTTGGCATTCAGAGTTCCTGGGGAAAGGGAATCTCAGCCATTACACACGGGAGAAATCCAGTGGTCAGTTTCAGTGTGCACATACCCCGAATTCAAGGAGTATCATTGCAGTGGCTGGGTTAAATGGGAGGGAAGGTTATAAAATGTGGAAAATTCCCTGATAGCTGCAAACGAAAGGTCAAGGTATCGTAGCCCACTCGAGAAAGGTTCCAATTGAGCTGGAAGTCCAAAGGAGCAATACAGAGCTGCTGGTCCAAAGATAAATAAATGTCTATCTGATTTCCCAAGGAATACCAGGAAAGAAGAGACCAACAGCATGGGAAAAAAAATCAAAATGGCTGCCTCGTTGGCTATGGATCTAGCAAATAGGCTCCTTCTTGATGTGGCCCAAATGAGACACTCAGTTAATTCCTGTGTATCAGGAATGCAAGAAGCCACAGTGGATAGCAAGAGAGTTGGAAAATTGAATCAAAGTACTGAAAACACATGTACCAAAGCAGAATAAGGAATTAGCCAACCACTAATGCATCCCTAGAATACATGACAATTCTTTGGTAACCATGATCATGTTTAAAATAACTACCGTCTTCCACCTGTCTTTCTCCAGTGGCAAGGATGGCAGTCTGGGGACATACATTAGATCTGGTATTCTACAATCCCACATTTCTAAATTTATCTGCTGTGTCAAATCAAATACCATGGTCTGATCACTTTTTAATTGAGGTAAAGGGTGAACTTAACAGGAATATACCTATCACCACTAACCAGTGCAAAGAAATCTACAAAAGAAAACATATTGATATGGATACTTTTGCAAACATCTTTCTCCAAAACATTCCTGTACTTATTAATAATGAAATTGAACAAACTATTCATAACTGGAATAATTCAATACATAAATCCATAGAGTCAATAGCGCTTAGAAAATTACACAAAATCTGATCCAAAACTAACTCTTCCTGGTACACTGTAGAGTTATAAAGAACAAAAATTATATTAAGATGTCTAGAAAGGCAATGACACAAACACCCATGCCAAGAATGTAAAAATACTTACTAAGCACTATTAAATAAATATAGAAAAGACATTGACAACGCAAAAAAAGCTAATATGCAAATAAAATAAACCTAACAATTGGAAATCCCAGAGCCCTATTCAATATTGTGAAGTACCTGACCTCACAAACAACCTTACCAAATAGTAAACTGATGGACAAAGACTGTAATAAAATTGCTTGCCATTTCCAAGAAAACCATTTAAAGATATCTACTGATTTTGAAAACTTACCTATACCTAAAATCAATCTACCCCCCCCCCCCCCTTACCTGTTCATGGTCTGACTTTACTGAAACTGACTCTGCTACCATATCTCGACTACTTGCCACAACCAAAATATCACATTCCCCCTACAATCCTTGCTCTGGAAACTCTTAAGAGACAGTCACGAATTTCTTTCCCCAGTCATAGCGCAGATAGTAAATATATCACTCACAACTGATACTTTTCCAGACATTCTCAAAAAATTCTATAACTCCAATACCCAAGAAAAGTATACCAGACCTATATGATCCTTCAAACCTTCGACCCATAGCATGTTTAAGTTCATTAGCCAAAATAACTGAATCAACTGTATTATACCAACTTACTGAATACATAAATGACAATAATATATTACATCAAATCAACACAGATTTCGTAAGGGACATAGTACCAAAACTTTATTACTCAATGCTTTTGATACAATCATTCGTGGTTTTGACGCTAATACTGACTTTATTATCATTCTCCTTGACCTTGCTGCGGCATTTGACACACTGAATCATGAAATTCTTCTCTCTAGCTTACAGTTTATTGGCATTCAAGACACCGAGCTCGACTGGTTCACTTCCTTTATATCAAATCGCTCTCAGCAGATAAACCTCAACTCCCACCACTCGGACTGGTACACCACAACAACTGGAGTACCACAAGGCTCGGCATTATCTGCCATGTTCTTCAACATTTATCTTCTTCCATTATGTCATATTCTATCAGGTTTGGGCATAGACTTCAAAATCTATGCCGATGATATACAACTACTCATTCCCTACACTTCCTCATGGGCACACACCTTTTCATTAATTACCATATACATGAATACAATAAAAACTTGGCTCACACATAACAGACTAAAATTTAATGATGCAAAAAACAGAACTAATATACATATCAACCATTCCATATTCTTCATGCTCAGCCTCGTCACATTTTACATTTAACTCACACTCGATTCCAATTACCACAGAAGCACTCAATTTAGGGGTTACCATGGACTCAAAACTGTCAATGTCAGAAAATATATCAAAATTAACAAATACCTCATTCTACAAACTTAAACTATTATTATTATTATTTATTATTTAAGTTTTTTTATATACCAACATTCAAGACAGTAGTCCCATCATGCTGGTTCACAAGAAACAGGGGTGCAATAAACTTTACAATTTGAACAATGGTGCAGAAAAGCAGTTACATGTAACAGGGAATCAATAACTAGGAGTAAGAAGGAAAATGAAGATTAACAAGACTCAAGCCTCTACTATTCCAAGATGATTTCAGACTCGTACTCCAAGCACTTATTCTTTCCGGATTAGATTATTGTAATTCCTCATATAATGGCCTTCCAGATTCAGACTTTGTCTGCTTCAACTTATTCAAAATTCTGCTGCCCGACTTCTAACTGGTTCCAGACTTAAAGACCACATAACTCCAGTTTTGCTAAACCTGCACTGGTTGCCAATTAAACAAGGAATCCACTATAAAATCTTAATCTTAATATTCAATTTAAACCATAACCCATCGGCTATCTGGCTATGTACAATTTTTTGTTTATATCAACCCCGGCGTCACTTATGGTCATTGGATAAAAACCAATACTTAAAATCACGAGACTAGAAATGACAAGAAAACGTCCTCTCTCAGAGGCAGGTCCTCTACTTTGGAATTCCCTCCCAACCTCTCTCAGAACCATATCTAATCCAAAAGAATTTAAGAAAAAATTGAGAACATATCTTTGTTGCACTGCTTTCAATCTAACGTACACAGACTAATATCACCATCCCACTTACGCTATTTTCCACTGCATTATGCTGTATTTTTTTACTTTCTATCTGCTTTGTTTAAAACATTAATTTTTACTTCATTTTATTCAAATGTATTTTATTTTTAATGCCTATGTTTTTTACTCTTTGAACTATGTGTGTGCTACCTAAATTGTAAACCTCTTAGGCCATGCTATGAATAAGCGGTATTTAAGAAACTTTTAAATAAATAAATAACTAGTAATCCTGCAGGCCCAGTCTCTGCAACGATGTCGTCTCCCTCTCCAGTGCTTCCTGATTACAGAGAAAGCATGCACCAATGGGGAACAGCAGCCAAGGGACAGGGAGTGCATGCTCACCGTGTCCCTGTCCTGCTGGCCTGTCACCTCTCTGTCCGAAGTGATAAGGATTAAACAGAAAGAGAGAGAAGGAGATGGAGTGATGGGATTCTGAGGAATAAGAAAGAGACAAAGAGAAAGAGACAGAACCCAAGGGTAAGAAAGGGAGAGCTAAAGGGGAAAGGAAGTTAAGACAGATATCCAAGGCTGGAGGGATATGGGGAGGGAGGAGAAGATGGAGAGGAACCTGTGGGCACATGAGGAAGAGATGGAAAAGATCGTAAGGATGAAGATGAAGGTGAATTTAAAGGGGATGGTGGTAAGGAGATGGAGAAGTACCTGGGGGGTGGAGTGGAGATAAAGAAGAAATTGTAAGGAGCAGAAGAGGGGAGAGAAAGAGGAGGGAAATAAACAGAAGAGAAGGGGAAAGGCGCAGGCTGATGATGATGATGCTGTTATCTGCCTTGAGCACAAAAATGTGAATATAAGTACAAAATAAATAAATACAAATCTGCACCCACCTGCCCATGTGTGCCGTGTTTTCTTATGTGTGTCCAGATTGATAGAAGGACAGTTATGCATCCTGTTTTTAAGTAGGACACGGGGCGGCAGATATTCAGTGACACTTAGGCAATAAATCAAAACTTATCCAGCTAAGTGATGGCAACTGAATATCTGCTCAGGATCAGCCAGATAACTACACATCTGGATACGTTTCTATCTGGCTAAGTGGAGGGTGGGGCTAGGATGTTCTGGGGAGGAGCTGAGTTAGTAAAATACAGTAGGTTTACTCTGATATTCAGCCAGCTCTGGTTGTGCTGTAGACCTGTCCTGAAGTTAGCCGAATAGCTGGGTATATTCAGCAGTGCACCCATGATGCTGAATATACAGGCAAAGTTAGCCGGCACACAGTGGCTGAATATACACCTCAGGATGATTTCTTAAAAAAGAAGACTGTTCCGTATAAAGCAAG
Source organism: Rhinatrema bivittatum (assembly GCF_901001135.1). NCBI lineage: Eukaryota > Metazoa > Chordata > Amphibia > Gymnophiona > Rhinatrematidae > Rhinatrema > Rhinatrema bivittatum. Next base: position 591,996,168 of record NC_042617.1, on the reverse strand, counting down.
ACACCTGGGCCACTCTAAGAAGGAAGAGAACATGCTTCGCCCCTGTAGGCTAGCAGCAAGGCTGGTGCTGGAGAGGAAATGATGTCCTCCTGAAGGGAGGAGAGAGAAAGGAGCTAGAAGTCCCTATATTGTGCTGCCAGTCTCAGCGTAGCAGGCGGTGCTGTACCATCTGGCACAGTCGTGGGTGAGATGCAGCAGAACTGGCGAGTTCTCAGGTCTGCTTGGCAGTACGGTCATTTCAGAAGGCAATCTCTATATATATAACTCAGAAGATACATGCAAATACAAAAACAATTTTGCTTATGATAATGAAAAGTAATAATGCAGTAGCATGGGATCTTCTTAGTGTTTGGGTACTTGCCAGGTTCTTATGGCCTGGATTGGCCTCTGTTGGAAATAGGATGCTGGGCTTGATGGACCCTTGGACTGATCCAGCATGGCAATTTCTTATGTTCTTAAAAAATAGAGGATATTATTACTAAAAGAGCATCGTTATGGTATAGTAACTTTCACCTGGGATCCTGCCAGGTACTTGTGACCTGGATGGCCACTGTTGGAAACAGGATATTGGGCTTGATGGAACTTTAATCTGACCCAGTATGGCAAATTCTTATGTTCTTATCTTCCAGAATGAAAATGACCTGCATCTATGGAATAAAAGAGCTATCAATACAAAATATTGTATAAACAGAACACCGTATTGGTTGATCAGAGTTATATACAATAAAGCCATCTACTGCTAAATAGTGGGTAGCCAGAAGCATCTTTCATTTCTTGTCTGACTGGGTCAGTGCAGAGCTGCATCTCAGCAGTAGGGGCTGTGCTTACTTCTATGTACTTCAGATCTGCTATATTACTCTCTTAAATGCTTATTCTCAAGCTAGTTCTCAAGATCCACCCAGTCAACTTGGTTTTCAGGATTTCCACAAGGAATATTCATGAGATATATTTATAGATATTGAATGCAATGCATGCAAATAGATTCCATATCAGATCCGGGTTAGAAACCACTGTTCTAGAGGTTTTATGTTACTTCTCCACAAGTTGCTTCACCTCTGAATGTAGGAAGTGGAAGTGGGTGTAGGGCTTTCAGGATGGTTTATATATTTATTTTATTTATTTATTTATTTAGGTGTTTTATATACCGACATGCCAAGGTAAGATCACAACGGTTTACAAAGTTATCATTCGGTTTCTGCGTCAACATTCCCATTTTAGGTCAGCATTCGTGTTCTGGGATTAATACAAACAGGCAGAAAAATATATATCAAAATAAAATCCTTAAATATACCATTTCCTGTGATCTAGAAAGTATGTGTGGAGTCCTGGCCCAAACTTGTGACTTTTATATTTAAATAGTCAATGCTTAACCGCAACCTAACATTCACTTCACTTCTACTGATAGGAGATAATTTTAAAAGCAGCAACACATGCAAATCCTACATACTGTCGTAGCACTTACACGTGAATATCCCATGGACAATTCAGTGGTATATATTATAGTAATTTTCCAAAGCCTATTATACAATTATAGTGCATTTACAAGTGTAAAACCTAATTTTTAGCATGTGAATGCTTTTTATAATCATGCCCATAGAGAGCAATGAACCGTATTTTTTCTAGTGTTGATGGTGTAAAAGGAGTGATATACCTTTAAGTCTTGGTGATGCCATGTGGTGACATCTAGTGGTCTAAAAGATGAGACTCACAGAGCTGTTTTGCCTTCCCCAATTTTTTTTGTTGGTCGTATTTGCCTGCCTGTGGTACATATTTGTTTTCTTGTGCAACAACCAGAGGGGACACACTCCCCCCTAGACAGCATAAATTTGACGGTAATAAAAAACTTTAATTAAAACAACCCCAAACCTTAGATTTAGAAGAGGCCAAATAAATTATTTAAAAATGCTTAAATTGAGGGACATACTTCTTAATCAGCTTTTAAAACTTTAGCAACTGAATAAGATTGGATGCAGACAGAAATCCAGCAACAAACTTGGGGCTGTCCAGTCTTTTATTTATTTATTAATTTAAAAACTTTTCTATACCGTCGCTAAGTTATATACCATTGCAACAGTTTACAAATAGACACATAGACTAAGGTAAGTAAATGTAGGTTATCATACATTCTAACAGGTGCCAATAAAGTTCGGTTACAATTTCATAAATAAAATCATTATTTGATTAATGTTGGTCTAGTCCAGGTGTATTATTGAGTTACTATCTCTTTGAAGTATTACTTCTTAGATGTAGGACTGAATAAATTCATTCTCATCTGCATTTCCCTGTACTTTCATTCTCTACCCTCCGGACTCTTTAGTGAAGGCTTTTTTAAAGAGCCATGTTTTTAAATTTTTATTAAAAGTTTTGAGATCACTCTGTAATCTGATTTCAGGGGGCATCGTGTTCCATAGTATGGGCCACATGCATAATTATCTACCTGTTAGTGAGAGGTTGTATGTGTGCACCTGTGCAAAGAGCTCCTGTCTCTCAGAGAACGAGTCCGATCTCTGAAGTTCAGAGTGCCAGACCTGGAGAAGCTGAGGCAGACAGAGAGGTATATAGAGAGACCTTCAGGGACATAGTAGAGTGTGGTCCCAACTTTTGTGCTGCTTTGGAGAAGTAAGGTCACCTGGCAGGACACCATTATCTTGGTGTGGCAGGAAGTGATTCTGTAACTAGGAGCTGCCCTTCAGGTGATGCTTTATCCTCTAGATCGAGGATAAGTCTCCAGGGCTGTGTGCCCAGGAGAGAAGGGTTAGGGTGGCTGTTATAGTGGGTGATTGTTGGAAACTGTGGGAGGGAGCGCTAGGGAGTGCTCCCAATTCTGGGGAGATGTGTGCCCTTGGACCACGACACCACTGCAGAGAGGAGCTCCGTGGTTCTGGAGTGCGAGGAACAGTCCGGATCAGTACAGGCAGCAGACCACAGCACCAAGGCAGCAGAATATAGCGAATCCAATAATAGTCCGGGTCTGGGCAGGCAGCAGACAAGAGCACCAGGGCAAACAAATCCAAAGGCAGGCAGCAGGCAATGAATCCAAAAGCAGTCTGGGTCAGATCAGGAGGCAGAAAAGCAGCAATCCAACAGAGTTCCCACACAAGCAACTTGTGGCCGAAGCAGTGCGGTGCTGGAGAGCCTCCCTTTAAATAGGGCTTAAATTCCCGCGCTAGCAGGGACTTCCGCCGGCAGCCGACGTAAAAAGGGGGCGGAGTCAGCCCACGATTCACGCGGTGCCGCGCCGGATCGGGAGCCGGTGTCGAGGAGGGATGTCGGCATTAACGGGAGCCTTACTGCAGGTACCTCCCCCGCAAAGCCCCCTTCTCTTCTCTCTCTCGGACTGGGCTTGAGAGGAAAGCGTTGATGAAAGTCTTTGAGCAGTCGGGGAGCCTGTATATTATGAGCTGGCTCCCACGTGTTCTCCTCTGGGCCATAGTTCTTCCAAGAAATTAAATATTGTAGTGATCCTTTACATCTTCTGGAATCCAAGATCTCTTCAACTTCAAATTGGGAATAATTCTGTATTATAGAGGTATTAGGTTTATTTCTTTTGGAGGGCCATGATAAAATTGCAGGTTTGAGTAAGGAAATGTGGAAGGCATCGTGAATGCGCAGAGAGGATGGTGTGGTTCCCCCACGGAACGAGACCCTTGTTTGATTTGTAGTAAATCATTGGCTGCTGAAGTTGATCATCCTGTTTCGTCAAAGATGAGGTGAAATTCCTTAAAAAATCGATCAAGATTGTTAAGAATGGGATCATCTCTCTCCCATAAAGGTGATGCCCAGGCTAGAGCTGGACCTTCTAATAAGGACAAAATGAAAGTAACCTTGGTTTTATACGACGGGAACAGAGATGATTGAAGTGAAAAATGCATCCGACACTGGTTTATGAAACCATGACACTGCAGGGAAGCTCCATTAAATCGCGGAGGAGGAGGAAGACATATGGTCGCAGGCGGAGATGCGACAGCAGCAGCCGTCCCTGGAGAGGTTTGAGTTAGCGCGTCCATACGAGCGGCTAATCGATCCAGAACTGCTGTAACTTGGTCAAGGATGCCTTGATGTTGTTGAAGCCGGGAGGCCAAACAAGGAATGGCCTGAAGTGCAGTCAAATCTACTGGTTCCATGGCTTCGGCCAACTGTTACGTACAAGTTAGTGGAACCAAAATAGAAGACCACCTACCTTGTCTTGTAGAGGTTTTGGAGTGCGAGGAACAGTCCGGATCGGTACAGACAGCAGACCACAGCACCAAGGCAGCAGAATCTGCAAGCAGGCAGAAGATAGCGAATCCAATAATAGTCTGGGTCAGGGCAGGCAGCAGACAAGCGCACCAGGGCAAACAAATCCAAAGGCAGGCAGCAGGCAACAAATCCAATAGCAGTCCGGGTCTGGGCAGGTAGCAGACAAGAGCACCAGGGCAAACAAGATTGTGATAAATTGCAGGAAGACCTTGTGAGACTGGAAAATTGGGCTTCAAAATGGCAGATGAAATTCAAAGTGCAAGGTGATGCATATAGGGAAAAATAACCCATGCTATAATTACACAATGTTAGGTTCCATATTAGGTGCTACAACCCAAGAAAGAGATCTAGGCATCATAGTGGATAACACATTGAAATCATTGGTTCAGTGTGCTGCGGTAGTCAAAAAAGCAAACAGAATGTTGGGAATTATTAGAAAGGGAATGGTGAATAAAACGGAAAATGTCATAATGCCTCTGTATCGCTCCATGGTGAGACTGCACCTTGAATACTGTGTATAATTCTGGTCGCCGAATCTCAAAAAAGATATAATTGCGATGGAGAAGGTACAGAGAAGGGCTACCAAAATGATAAGGGGAATGGAACAGCTCCCCAATGAGGAAAGACTAAAGAGGTTAGGACTTTTCAGCTTGGAGAAGAGACGGCTGAGGGGGGATATGATAGATGTGTTTAAAATCATGAGAGGTCTAGAACGGGTAGATGTGAATCGGTTATTTACTCTTTCGGATAGTAGAAAGACTAGGGGACACTCCATGAAGTTAGCATGGGGCACATTTAAAACTAATCGGAGAAAGTTCTTTTTTACTCAACGCACAATTAAACTCTGGAACTTGTTGCCAGAGGATGTGGTTAGTGCAATTAGTATAGTTGTGTTTAAAAAATGATTGGATAAGTTCTTGGAGAAGTCCATTACCTGCTATTAATTAAGTTGACTTAGAAAATAGCCACTGCTATTACCAGCAATGGTAACATGGAATAGACTTAGTTTTTGGGTACTTGCCAGGTTCTTATGGCCTGGATTGGCCACTGTTGGAATCATGATGCTGGGCTTAAGAACATAAGAAAATGCCATACTTGGTCAGACCAAGAGTCCATCAAGCCCAGCATCCTGTTTCCAACAGTGGCCAATCCAGGCCATAAGAACCTGGCAAGTACCCAAAAACTGTCTATTCCATGTTACCATTGCTAGTAATAGCAGTGGCTTGATGGACCCTTGGTCTGACTCAGAATGGCATGTTCTTATGTTCTTAAACAAATCCAAAGGCAGGCAGCAGGCAACGAATCCAAAAGCAGTCCGGGTCAGATCAGGAGGCAGAAAAGCAGCAATCCAACAGAATTCCCACACAAGCAACTTGTGGCCGAAGCAGCGCGGTGCTGGAGAGCTTCCCTTTAAATAGGGCTTAATTTCCCGCACTAGCAGGCACTTCCGTCGGCAGCCGACGTAAAAAGGGGGCAGAGTCAGCCAGCGATTCGCACGGTGCCGCGCCGAATCGGTAGCCGGCGTTGAGGAGGGATGTCGACGTTAACAGGAATCTTACTGCAGGTAACATCGTGCTAACCCTCTCACACAATTATTCAGCCTCACTGCAATCACATTTTTCCTCTTCAATGCTCAGTCCATTATCAAAAAAACTCCCATACTACATGACATGCTGATAGATGACAAACCAGACATATGTGCCATAACAGAGACATGGCTGAAAGAAACAGACATCATTATACTAAACCAACTCCCAAAGCACGATTACGACATCTTCCCCATCCCGAGACCCAAAAAGAAAGGAGGAGGCCTCCTTCTTGCCGCAAGAAAGGAACTGAAACTAAAGCAGCAAATCATTAGCCCTATTCCTAAACTCGAAATCGGACTTTTCAAATCCCCCCAACTACAACTTTGCTTAGTCTATACCCCCGCAGGTCTCCACATCCATACAACACCATACCCACCAAACTCCTCCTCACTATCCCCAGCACTATATCACAACCATTAGCTCAAATTATTAATAGATCTCTCACCCTGGGACAAGTCCCCTCGGCTCTAAAGCAAGCAGTGATCAAACCCATTCTTAAGAAACCCACACTAAACCCAAATGAACCTACAAACTACCGCCCAGTCTCCAACCTCCCTTTCATATCAAGTTATGGAAAAAATAGTTAACCTCCAGCTTACGGAATACCTAGAAAGCAACAATATCCTATCCAATTCACAATATGGTTTCTGTAAATTCTTCAACACTTAAACCCTCCTATTATCACTATCCGACCACCTCCTCAAAGGATTAGATAAAGACCACTCATTCATACTCGCACTTCTAGACATATCAGCGGCCTTCAACACCATAAATCACAACTTACTACTCGATTGACTATCTGAAATTAGTATCGCAGGAACCCCACTCCGCTGGTTCACCTCTTACCTAAAAAATAGACAATATAAAGTCAGAATAGGTAACCAAGAATCCAAGGCATTCAATCTACTACAAGGAGTCCCCCAAGGCTCCTCTCTATCCTCCACCCTGTTCAACATTTATCTTCTGCCCTTCTGCAGCCTCCTCTCAGATCTTGGCCTCAAACACTACATATATGTAGATGATGTACAAATCGTCATCCCAATCACAGATTCCCTACCTAAAGCCATCAAAACATGGGAAACCTCACTTGCTGCCATCAGTAATTTCCTCTCTAGTCTCAACCTTGCACTCAACACCTCAAAAACAGAAATCTTATTAATAACTCCTCCTCACAACCATATCATCCCTAATCAACACAACACTCCCCTAAATTCAATCGTTACAACTCAACATGCAAGGAATCTAGAAGTTATCATAGGCGATCAACTCAACCACAAAAAATTCATTAACAACACCCTTAAGGAATGTTACTTCAAGCTGCAAACTCTAAAAAAACTGAAACCACTCTTACATTTTAATGATTTCCGGACAATACTACAGTCAACAATATTTGCTAAAATAGACTACTGCAACTCACTTCTCCTTGGCCTTCCAAAAAACACCATCTCCCCCCTCCAATTGCTACAGAAAGCAGTTGCACGCATCCTCACCAATACGCGCAAGAACGAACACATAACCCCAATCTTCAAAGAACTTCACTGGCTACCTATCCAACATCGCATACATTACAAAACCCTCACAATAATACACAAATCCCTACACAATCCAGATATGAACTGGCTCCATAACTCCTTCACCTTCCGCAACACAAACAGACCCAACTGTTCATGCTACCTAGCAACATTAAACATTCCCACACCCAAACTTACCCACTACAATGCTACCAAAAAAAGTGCCCTATCCGTTGCTGGCCCCACACTCTGGAACTCTATGCCCGCTGACATACGCCAAGAACACTGCCTGCACAAATTTAAACAAAAACTAAAAACTTGGCTCTTCACACAAGCATACTCATGATCACAAGTACATTACACTGCATCCTATCATACCGCATCCTATACCACCCCGACTCCCTGCCCTCACATTAACCTACGCCCCCTCACTTACCTCATCACCCACCACACAGTAGCGCAACTCACGGAGAATACTAAACCTCCCACAAATATAACCTCTCTCTCCATACCTGAATTTATCCTACTGATAATCCTCGGCATTCAACCCTGGTGTATATATATAGAGTCCTTGTATATAATCCTCGACATTCAAGCCTGGTATATAAACCTGTGTACATATTCCCTCTGTTATATAATCACTGTATAAAAAAATCCAATGTATATTGAAACCAACATGTGAACTAACCCCCTTCTCCCCCTAAGTAACCAACTAAATATGGCCCTTAGCGACCTTGGGCAAGTCACTTTACCCTCCATTGCCTCAGGCACAAAACAGATTGTAAGCCCACTGGGATAGGGAAATACTTACAGTATCTGAATGTAAACCGATGTGATATCTCAAAATGAATGTCAGTATATAAAAACTATAAATAAATAAATAGAATCCATTCAAATGCAAGACATACGACTATTCAAATCTAAATCCTTTTCCTAATCAGTGGGGACCCATTTGGTATTCCACCAAACATACTCTCAAAAATATGTCTGATTTTACACAGGCAAATAAAGAGCAATTTTCAGAACAATCTAGCTAGCTAACTAAGAAGTTATCTGTTAGATCAGAGTTCTTGAAAATGTATGGACATTAAGCAGCTAAATATTTGTACCTGTAATATATATATTTTATTTTTATTTTATGTAAAGCTTTTTTATACCGATGTTCGTAGGTATATCACATCGGTTTACATAGAACAAGGAGATCAAAAACAGAAAGCTTACATGTAACAGATTGCAACAACTTAAAGAACAAATGTTGTCTCAGATCATGTGCCTATTTGGGTGGAAATGGCCTGGAACCCGGATCCCCCACATTGTGGTGACTGGCGTTATCCCTTTTATTTACACAGGGACCGTCACTTTCAAGACCATCTCAGGGCTAAGTGGGACGAATATGTACAGAATAATCAGGGCCATGTAGATGATCCTATTTTGTATTGGTATGCGGGGAAAGTGGTAATCAGGGGGGAGATAATTTCTTGTGTTGCCCATAGGCGGAAATCCTTAGACCAACAGCTCTTGACTCTTACCACACAGTTGAAAAGGGCTCGGGAAGTACTGTGGGCCGCCAATACCCCCACCAATCGGGATCTTTATTTCACTCTTCAGAACACTGTCAACACACTGTTGCACCAAAAGGCGAAAAAAAGTATGTTCTATTATGTTTCACTTGTATCAATTTGGGAATAAACTGGGCAGAATGATGGCGAAGCTGCTCTGCATGCAGAGAGGCTCGGCTCGGATAATGGCCTTGTGTATTCCTGGGGGTGGGGGGCGTAGTTCGTGACACGCCCACTATTCTGGCTAAGTTTCGTGTGTTCTATGCGCAGTTGTATTTGGCGGGTCCTATTTTGCCAGGATCTTCCACTACTTCACTTGACCCCTGACCAATTGGCTAGTTTAGATGCTCCGATCGTGGAGGCGGAGGTTCGTGTTGCTATTAGATAGGCTAAATATTGTGAGACCCCAGGCCCTGATGGGTATAATGCAGAATTCTATAAGGGATTGATTGATGTCGTGACTGTACCGCTCACCAGAAATGTCTTGACTGTACCGCTCACCAGAACTTTTAATGCTTTAATTGACTCGGGTTCATTCCCCACTTCTATGAATGTTGCATAGATAACTTTAATACCTAAGCCGGGGAAGGACCCCTTGCTACCGGAGTCATACCGACCAATCTCTCTCCTAAATGTCGATCATAAACTATTGGCGAAGGTGCTGGTGGAACGCTTAGCAAGATTGATGCCCTCCTTAATTAAACCTAGTCAGGTGGGTTTTGTGCGCAAGTGGTACGCGCTTATGAATGTTAGGAAGGTAATACTGGCAATGGCCCTCTGCCAGCAGATAGAAGAGCCTTATTTAGCTATACGTTTCGATGCCAAAAAGGCTTTCGATCGAGTAGAATGGGCCTATTTGTATTATGTTTTGGATGCCCTGGGGATCAATGGAGTTTTCTTGAAGGCCATTCAGCTTTTATACCAGGATCCCATGGCCATTTTGCTTTCCAATGCTTCTCAAGCAGCACCGTTTCCCATATATTGTGGTACACGCCAGGGGTGTCCACTCTCCCCGCTGCTCTTTCCTCTTCAGTTGGAGCCCCTGTTGGCAATCCAGGCGCATCGGGGGGTGAAAGGTGTCAGGCTTGGCACGGAAACCTTTAAATATGCCGCTTTTGCGGATGATATCCTGGCCTTTATAACCAATCCTCGCCATTCATTGAATGCTTTGTTAAACTTGTTTCATAAGTTTGGGGACTTTTTGGGGCTTAAATTGAATGTTGGGAAATCTGAGGCATTGGCTTTTCCTGACTTCGTTTCCTTTGACTTGGGCGGGGGACAAGCTCAAATATTTGGGGTTTATTCCCTCTCATCTGCATAAACTTTACGATGTTAATGTGACTCACCTCGTACAGTCTTCAGTGACTCGGCTTGCTGCCTGGCGCAACCTGCCTTTGTCGTTAGTTGGCCACGTCAATTTCTATAAAATGCTTCTCCTTCCCCGGTGGCTGTACCTTTTTCAACATTTACCCCTAGTACTCAAGCGGCGTGATCTGGCAGTGTTAGACAGGGCACTCTGGGCCTTTCTGTGGCGCAGTAAGAGATCATGCGTTGCGCTTCGCCATATTAAGCTGGGGTGGGGGCAGGGGGGCTTGAATGTTCCAGATCTACAGTTATATAATCTAGCTGGGAACCTTTGCTTGGTGCGGGATTGGTTGCTGAATGATTCATCCTACCTTAATATGTCGGCTGAGTGCCCTTTAAAGGGCCGCTTGGACTCCCGGTATGGGCTGCAGCTGTGGGGGTCCAGGCTACTCTTACCCCCGTTGCTGACCCGTTTGATATTTCCGATCAGGTGGGCTTGGAGGCGGGTTCTTGAGAAACCTCAGCTCCCGAGTCAATGCGCCTATTTTCTTCCTATTCGGGGCAACTTTGATTTTACTCCTGAGTCTGACTCGGCTGGGTTCCTGGAGTGGTCTTCCAAAGGAGTAACGTACTTGGGACATGTTTTGGATGCAGAGGGCCAGCTGCTCCTCTTTTCATCCCTGGTGTCTGAATACCATCAATCCAAAAACCAAATATTCTCTTATCTCCAATTACAGCATTATATTAATTCTTTAATGGATCAAATTAAGCTTCCCCATATCTTTTTGAAATTGGAAGAGTTCTTTAGGTTAACACAGGAGCAAAGCCCCTCCTCCCTGTCTTACTATTATAAAACATTGGCTGGTGTTCGGGGGAATGAGGTGTTTACCTTATTGGCTTCCCGATGGAATGGGGAAGTTGCTAATCTCATTACTGGGGAGCAGCTGAAGCTCTGTTTCCGTTTGGTTTGGGGAATATCACTAATGTCTACTCTCATGAACTACAGTTTAAATTTTTATGGAGAGCCTATGTACCACCCAAGGTAACGGTCCACTACCAACTGGTGGCGTCGGCTCTTTGTGGGAAGTGTCAAAGGGAAGTGGAGACTTTGATGCATGTGTTTTGGAGTTGCCCCCTGGTTAAACCATTTTGGGTTCGCATTCTCAAATTTTTGTCTCAAATTTTGGAACTTACTCTGTTGCCTACTCCACAGCTGGTCCTCTTCGGGTTTTCCTCGGCTGCGCTGGTGCGTGGCTGGGGACCCTGAATGTTCCTTTGGAAGGCCTTATGTGTGGTGAAAAAGGTCATTCTCTTGCATTGGCAGCAAGCAGCGACTCCTTCATATTGGACATGGCGTAACCAATTGCACGGCGTGCTTACCATGGACAAGGAATTGGTCAAGACCTTGTGTCAACAGCGTCGGAAATTTTTGCTAATTTGAGAATCTTATATCCAAACTTTGCAGCACAGGGCCCGGAGTCTGATACTAAATAATTAATGGCTGATGGGACAGTTAATAGTACTCTATATCCATTATCATGCTAATTGTTGTGTGGAAGTCTAGCACTAAGCTATAGGAGATTTGGAGAGGGGGGGAAGGGGGGTGTGGGACAAAAGGGGGAGGGAGGGGGGACTGGGAGGGGTAATTTGTACAAATATGAGTGCTTGTGATGATCATATGATATAGTGCCTTCATTGCTGTTGTTTATCTTTTGGTATAGGATATCTCGCTTTAATCGAGGCATCATTGTTGTTATCTGGGTTTCTCTCATGCTCAATAAAACTGTTTTGACATAAAGAACAAATGTAGGTGCAAACACCCCAAGGATGCGATCCCTTCAAACCTACTCTCCATCCCTAAAACCATCGCCAAACCGATTGCAGAGATCATTAACTGTTCCTTAACACAAGGCCTAGTTCCTGACCCCCTGAAACTTGCAATTCTTAAACCGCTACTGAAAAAACCCAATCTGTCTCCAGACGACCTGGCCAACTTCTGCCCTATTGCTAAACTTCCATTCATCTCCAAAATCTTGGAAAAAATTGTCAATACGCTACTTTTGGAATATTTGGGCGATAACAAAATCTTGGCCCCTTCTCAGTTCGGCTTCCGTAAATCTCGAAACACCGAAGCCCTCTTAATTTCACTAACAGACACCATACTTCTGAATCTCAACAATAAACAACCTTGTCTGCTCATTCTCCTCGATTTATCAGCTGCCTTCGACACTGTGAACCACTCAATACTCATGGATCGGCTAGCTGACATCGGCATCAAAGGCACCACACTTAGCTGGTTCAAGTCTTTCCTCAAAAACAGATTCTACATGGTCAAAATCAACAATAAAGAATCACAACCCGTCAGCTCAACCCTGGGAGTTCCACAAGGTTTCTCCTTATCCCCTACCCTTTTCAACATTTACCTTCTCCCGCTCTGCCAGCTCCTTTCCAACCTAAAGCTAACTCACTACATATACGCCGATGATGTGCAAATACTCATCCCGGTTACTGACTCACTACACAAAACCCTCTGCTTCTGGAACAACTGCCTTCAATCTATCAACCACCTTCTCACAAGCCTCAACTTAATCCTTAATACCAACAAGACGGAACTCCTTCTCGTCTCACAGGATGGCAATTATGTAGTGTCCAACTGTTACGCTTGGGCTCCGGTCAGGAGTCGTGAACACCACCCAGCAGGGTGGCTCCAGGTGGAGAGAGACAGGAATGTCTAGAAACAGTGTCTGGTTCCAGGCTGGGTCAGGGCAGGCAGCAGGTAGCAGTGTCTCGGTTCAGGCTGGGTCAGGGCAGGCGGCAAGTAGCAGTGTCTGGGTTCAGGCTGGGTCAGGGCAGGCGGCAAGTAGCAGTGTCTGGGTCTAGGCTGGGTCAGGGCAGGCGGCAAGTAGCAGTGTCTGGGTTCAGGCTGGGTCAGGGCAAGGCAGGTCAGAAGGCCCGTAGGCCACACACACACAGAAGGCCCGTAGGCCACACACAGTAAGCAAGGCAAGGCAGAGAAGGCCCGTAGGCCACACACACACAGAAGGCCCGTAGGCCACACACCATAAGCAGGGCAAGGCAGGTCAGAAGGCCCGTAGGCCACACACACACACACATAAGGCCCGTAGGCCACACACCGAAAGCAGAGCAGGCAGGTCAGAAAGCCCGTAGGCCACACATACACACGGAAGGCCCGTAGGCCACACACCGTAGTCAGGGCAAGGCAGGTCAGAAGGCCCGTCGGCCACACACACACACGGAAGGCCCGTAGGCCACACACCGTAGTCAGGGCAAGGCAGGTCAGAAGGCCCGTAGGCCACACACCGTAGTCAGGGCAAGGCAGGTCAGAAGGCCCGTAGGCCACACACACACACACAGAAGGCCCGTAGGCCACACACCATAAGCAGAGCAGGCAGGTCAGAAGGCCCGTAGGCCACACATACACAGACTTCAAAGGGGCGTGGGATAAACACTGTGGATCCATAAAGTCAAGAGGCCGCCAATGAAGAGTGGGTGACTCGCCAGAATGATGGCTACTGCCTGGAGACAATACCCTTATTCAATAAACATACACATGGTTACTGTGACTCCAACATCACTCTAAGCTTCAACAGCAAGAGGAAATGTGGAAAAAAGGATTTGCACTCACAAAGACGGGAGTAGCTGGCTTGTTACGGCGGTTACTACCCCAAACCAAATATCCAAATTACTACCTCCACCTTCCTCTATTCCTGATGCCTTTCAACTAGCTTGATCACTCCATTCTTATACTTCACTTTCAATGCATATCCAGCATAGTTCTCTGCTTCAACAGCAGGGGAAAAGAAAAACTGTTACTTCACACATCCAGCAGAGCTCTCTGCTTAAACGGCAGGGGAGAAGAAAAAAGGATTCACACTCACAAAGCGGGGAGTAGCTGGCTTGTTACGGCGGTTACTACCCCAAACCAAATGTGCCTGATACTTCACTTTCGATGCATATCCAGCATGGCTCTCTGCTTCAACGGCAGGGGAGAAGAAAAAAACTGATACCTCACGCATATCCAGCATGGCTCCCTGCTTCAACGGCAGGGGAGAAGATAAACAACCAATAAGGGCTGTATAACATGATCTGGGTAAAAGCAAATGGGCATGGGTGTAGCTTGCTTATTGCGGTTGCTACCCCTACTGCCTCTGGCTGATCGAGCTGGATGTTTCACTTGGATGCAGCTCCATCACCGCTCTCTACATTGGTGGCGGGGGTGGAAGGGAGTTAGAACCAAGGGCTAGGAGAAACAGATAAGTATGAGAGAAGAAGTGAGGGAAGCTTGCTGGGCAGACTGGATGGGCCGTTTGGTCTTCTTCTGCCGTCGTTTCTATGTTTCTATGTTTCTATAAGGCCCGTAGGCCACACACCGTAAGCAGAGCAGGCAGGTCAGAAGGCCCGTAGGCCAGGTAAGAAAAGCGAGGAAGAAGGCCCGAAGGCCGCGCAAGGCAAGGAAAGGAAAGGCCCGAAGGCCGCGCAGGGCAAGGAAAGGCCCGAAGGCCGCGCAGGGCTAGAGCAGGGAGCCCAGGTGAGCTCGATGCCGAAGCACCGAGGCAACTGTCAGGCAGGGTTATAAGGACACACCCAGAGCACAGAGTGGACAGAGGAGATGGACTGGGCCTGTCCGGAAAGCCAGCACTAGAGGGACCCCTGGTGGTGAAGCGGTTGCACTGCAGCCAAAACTGTAACATCCAACAATCATCCCACAATTCAACCATCCCTCTCCTCCCAAGTAAGAAACCTCGGAGTCATCATGGACAATCAACTGAACCTAAAAAGATTAATCAATAATACCACAAAGGATTGCTTTTTTAAACTACAAGTTCTAAAATGGCTGAGACCTCTCCTCCACTTCCAAGACTACCGTACAGTTCTCCAATCAATCATTTTTTCAAAAATTGACTATTGCAATTCGCTTTTGCTCGGCCTCCCAGCAAATACCATTAAACCCTTACAGATGTTGCAAAACGCCGCAGCCAGGATTTTGACTAAGACCAATAAAAGAGAACATATTACACCCATCCTGCGGAACCTGCATTGGCTCCCAATAAAGTTTAGAATTATGTACAAAGTACTAACAGTCTTACACAAAGCCATTCACAATCTCATTGCTCTGGAGCTCAATATCCCACTTCGTCCACACATACCCTCCAGACCGGTGAGATCTGCTTATAGAGACACTCTCTATGCCCTCCCCCCCATCAAAACTACATTAAGGAAACGAGCTCTGTCCACAGCTGGCCCTTCACAATGGAACTCTCTCCCACCAGAGCTCCGGCTAGAACGATGCCCGATTACCTTTAAAAAAAGACTCAAAACTTGGCTGTTCGATCAAGCCTTTCCTTAATTCAGATGATCCTTCTAGTATTTTACCTCTTATTTTAAAAGACTAGCTCTCAGGTTAGCCTTCCTATTTCAGACGATCAATCCAATTTATGTACCTTTGTACCTTGACCCTGTGTTAATTTCTTAGTCACATGGCTCTTTACCCCTTTTAATTTCTGGCTCTCTGGAAGAGCCTATTATTTATTCGTTCTGTTAATCCCAGTTCTGTTGATCCCAGTTATTATATCCTTTGTTTAATGTAATGCATTCTTACATGCTTGTTATCATTCTGCTGTAAAACCGAAGTGATATGTAATTTTCTACATGAATATTGGTATATAAAAGTGCTAAATAAATTAAATTTAGTTGAAAGGTATTTCTGGGGGGGGGGGGAGGTAAAAAATTTAACAAGTTAAAGGGGGTTGACAAAAGACAACTATGTATAAAAAGGGGGGTAAAAGGAAGGAGGTGGAGGGTGATAGGGGGGTAGAGGACGGGGAGAAGGAAGGGGAGGGGGAGAATAAAGTAATCTGTAAGCAATATAAGGCTATATGTAGCCAGGAAGAGACTGCCTGCTCCCCCTCCCCTTCCTTCTCTGAAGGATACTGGCTGAGCTACATAAATTTACCCCTTATTACCTTATATGTGATCTGAAAAGTCTAAGAAAGGACATTGTTTGTCTCAGAATCAGACTACTTTATTTTCAGACCTTTCAGGCTTAGGAGTTAGAATAAGATAAACACATGCATCTAACATCCTTAACACAGTAAAGGTTTATGCTGAGTAAAGCTCTGCATCATTATTAAGCATAAACATATCAGATACCTCAACTTGCTTTGTGTATATTATTAATTAATAAACATAGCTAACTAGCCCTCATGACTGTAGAAGATTACCATCAGTTCTCACCCTTCTAGAGGTCCAGGTTTGCAGATCTGTGGGTGCAGATCTATGGCTCATGGTGGACATCCCTGGCGTGGCAGCACATGTTGGTCTTTGTTGTCCTGGCCACGCAGGCAGGACCTTCTCTTATGTGGTGAGATCTCAGGCAGGCTGAAGTAGGTCTGCTGGTTGTAGGGAGGGGCAGGTAGCAATGACTTGGGCATCATCTTCAGGTGTTAATGAGCCTCTCTCCACTGGCAGCTGCCATGGGTCTCTCTCTGCTGCTGCTTTTAACAACCAGGACATGAATATGCAACAGTTCATGCATAATCAAGCAAAGGACAAAAAGGGGTCTCTTGTTCATTAGACTGCTGGTCCTCCTTTCCCATTGGGAGAGCTCTCTGCTCCTGCTGCATGGTAACTCTGGACAAGGATTATTATGGGAACTCTCCCTCTCCCTCTCCCTCCTGGGAGCTCTAAAACTGGTCCGCCCAGTGGTTATATGCAGGAAATACAACAATTGTGAAAAGGTTAGCATTTCACATAGGTATTAGTGCACTTTGTGATAAACTGCCTATTACCATAAAACATGCCCCTTTTCCTATCACATGCAATATTTTTCACATTTTGATAAATCCAGGCCTTAGCTGGAATACAGGTCTGTGTCCATATTTTGATCAGAATTCATATTTTGCTGCATACAGTGAAACCTCTGGTATCCCCTACAAATCTATGTTATGGGGCTATTTTCATAAATCCATGAAGCAGCAGTCTAGCTGGTTATGTTGCTGCTGGGTAGATGTAAGGGGATTTTCCGCCACAACCTAGCCTAAGCTACAGGGAAGCCGAGAGTTTGAACAGCTAAATACAGGCACCTATTTTTGCTCTACTTAGCTGCTCATATTCTAGCAGCTGGGACCTGGTGAAGCAGGGCTTAGTCAGCTAGTACTGAAAATTTAGTGATAGTCAGCTAAGTTCCACAACTATGCCCATGGCCAGAGATAGTAGGGACAAAACTAGCTGGTTAGGTTGTGGCTGAAAAGCTCCTTAAAATTAGCCAGCTATAACAGAGCTGACTAGATTGCTGCTCCATGGCTTTATTAAAATTACTTTCCTAATGTATATCATTATATTAACATTGCAGGTAGTGAAGGCCCATAGAAACTAGGACATGTTCATCTGTGGGTGAATGAATTCACTAATCATTGATGTAGATAAGCTGAACAGTTTCCATTATTCTATTAATTTTTCTTCTTGTTAGAATTACTGTGCATCATTTGACAGGTACTTACCAATTTTTTCAAGTAATTTTTTACTCAAGTAATTTGTATTTATTTATGCAAAGTTTCAAAAGTACACTTAGCAAGAAAATCTTGCTGAAAGAAACACAGGTTGGCATGCAAAATATATATCAAGAAATCAAAGAGGGGAAAACATTACATTTTGATGACAACCTTACATTAGATTCCAAACTAATAGGGGGAGGAACTTGTGAAAAATAGGAGACTTATCATGAGAATATTTCTAAAGAAATGGCAATATGTAACCTGGAACAACATTAAATAGCCTGGTACTTCAACCTTGAGCTCCTTCTACTATAGCATTGCTGGCTCCAGTTACCTTCTTAGAATAAAGAAAAAACCTAAGTTGGTCAGGAACAAAGAAAATATATTTCATATTATAATATTTAAATATACATTTATAGGGATAGTGAAGAAAAATAATTGCCCAAAGAGCATGTATTTCCTGGTGCTAGGAATAACTTTCTTCATACCTGAATTACCTTGACCAGATCTGGAAAAATTCAGATTTTTTTGCCCTAGAAAAGACATTTGAGCTTTCTGAAAGTACAAATGTATGAGTTCGGATAGTAGAAAGACTAGGGGGCACTCCATGAAGTTAGCATGGGGCACATTTAAAACTAATCGGAGAAAGTTCTTTTTCACTCAACGCACAATTAAACTCTGGAATTTGTTGCCAGAGGATGTGGTTCGTGCAGTTAGTGTAGCTGGGTTTAAAAAAGGATTGGATAAGTTCTTGGAGGAGAAGTCCATTACCTGCTATTAAGTTCACTTAGAGAATAGCCACTGCCATTAGCAATGGTTACATGGAATAGACTTAGTTTTTGGGTACTTGCCAGGTTCTTGTGGCCTGGATTGGCCACTGTTGGAAGCAGGATGCTGGGCTTGATGGACCCTTGGTCTGACCCAGTATGGCATGTTCTTATGTTCTTATGTTCTTATGATTTATATATTTAGAGAAACTTCTATTCTGCTGATCTGCACATTTCAGCAAAGTAGAATTAAGGAGCAAAAGCTACCGGAAACATGAAAGATAAGAGATGGAAGGGAATCACATTAGTCAGGGAAGGCCAGGGTAAACAAATAAAATGTTAGTGGCTTCCTAAAATGAAGCAGGTCCTTTTCTGCTCTGATTTCCAGTGGGAGACTATTGCATAGGGCTGGGCCCAAGGTAGAAAAATGCACTTGCAAGACTTCAATAGCGCTAATAAATGCAGGGAGGTGAAGCAGAAACTACAGGCCGGCTGGTATATCCAAACAGAGGAAGATAAGCAAGGTGAGGCTAACCCATTTTGAATTGTGCACGCCATATAATTGGCAACCAGTGCAACTCAGCGAGAACCAGAAAAATGACTACGTAGAGAGGTGCCAGAAATTAGAGGAACCACAGTATTCTGGATTAGTTGAAGGGCATGAAGATGAAAGTTGGGTAAACCCAAGAACAGATCATTACAGTAATCCAGGGGTAACAAGATTAGGGATTGAATGATGATGCGAAAATCAGAATAACAGAGAAGCGGTTTCAAAAGGTGCATCAGGCAAACCATGTAATAAGAAGATTGAACCAGAGACCCAATATGAGGCCATAGACACAAGGAGTAATCGATGAGAACCTTCAAGTTTCGTGCTTTCAAAAGAATATGTATAATATAGTCTTCAAATAAGAAGACGTTTGAGGGAGCATCTAAAAAGGGGAGCAGAGAAGGAGCATGATTTCCGTTTTCCTGATGTTAAGGGCCAGCATATCGTCAGTCATCCACTCCTTGATTTTTATCATGCAGGTGGCTACCTTACCCATCACAGATGTAACTGTTGGAAGAGTGGGAATAAAAAACTCTATGCCATTTGCATACAAACTAAAAGACGCACCTAGACTGGATAAAACTGCAGAGGGGAGAAAGGTAAATATTGGAGAGTAGGGGAAAGAGAAGATCCCTGGGGAACAGGGTATGATTTGGAAGAAGAACCGCCAATGAGCACTTGGGAAAAAAATGATTAGAAAGGAAGGAGGTAAACTAGGAGTGAACGGTGGAAGAAATGCCCAGTGACTTCAGATGGTCCAGCAAAAGAATTAGATTATCGAAAGCTGATGATATGTCTAAAAGAATGAGGAAATAACTAATACCAGAGTCAAAGCCCTGCTGAATATTATTGAAACTGGAAAGTAAAAGGGATTCTGTATTGACCATAGTCAAATCTTGTTCTAAAATGAAAGAAATCAACAAGGTGACTCTTTTCACTTCCAGACTTGACCTTTCCAATTCAGCAATCAAATCTAGACTATCCAATGAATGCCATTTATATTGATATACAATTTTTTGTACCTAGTAGTAGGGAAAGTAGCTCGGCATTGGAACTAATTGTGGAATTTTAAAATCTATTAATAATTAGATGTGCAGAAATAATTTATTATTAACACCCATAAAACAGTTGCGATGTGGATATCTTGGGAGCTGATGCCACAAAATTTATCAGATTTAACTCTTGATGACATCCATATTCCAATAGTTAAAGAGGCCAGGAGTTCTACTAATTGCATCAGTGGCATGGGATCTTCTTATGTTTGGGTAATTGCCAGGTTCTTGTGGCCTGGTTTTGGCCTCTGTTGGAAACAGGATGCTGGGCTTGATGGACCCTTGGTCTGACCCAGCATGGCAATTTCTTATGTTCTTATGTTCTAATTGGACTTTGGGCTAACTATTTTTAAGTTGAATATGCTGAGGCATTTGAGATCTTATATTCCTACTGATTTTAGGATTGTGGTGCAGGCACTTGTTTTGAGTAAATTAAATTATTGCAATGCAGTTTTTATGGGGCTTCTATGGTTTGCTACAAGTTCTTAAATTAGTACAAAATGCAATGGCATGTGTCATCACTGGAGGAAATGCAAGGGATAGAATTTCTCAAAAGCTTCAAGAGTTACACTGGGTCCCAATAAGATTTAGGATTCAATTTAAAATCCATGCCATAGTCCATAGAGTCATTTATAATCAGTATCATAATGATCAAATAGAATATCCACCCACACAGGAGCATGGTCGGACCATGTAATTACCCCTATGTCAGCGGCTCTTACATAATGGATAATAGCCTTATCTACCAGTGAATAGTCCAGCCTAGAGTAGGCAGCATGAGGTGATGAATAATAGGTAAACACTCGAGAAGTATGGAAGCAAGCCCTCCAAGCATCTAGAATGTGGAAATTTTCCATCAGGGATTTCACCATTAGCCTGTGAGCATCCGCAAGAGAGGAAAGTCCCTTTGAGATATCCATAGAGGGGGAAACAGCCACATTATAGTCCCCGCCTACAATTAAGTGGCCCTTCGTGGATGTGAGCAAGATTTTGTGAATTTGCATAAAGAGCTTCCTCTGATCTTTGTTTGGGGCGTATATGTTAGCGAGTATGTAATCGATACCATTAACTATTACATGTAGTATTAGGTACCCTCCCATAGGGTCCTCAATACTACAGAGACATTCACAAGTACAATTCTTTGAGAACATGGAGACCCCAGTATATTTTGAAGACTTACTGCAGGAAGAGAAGAATATCTGAGAGAATTTAGGCGTAAGGAGAAGATGTTCATACCTTCATACCTTGGAAATAGAACCAAGAGCTAAGAGAAACAGATAAGTATGAGAGAAAATATGTGTGAAGCTTGCTGGGCAGACTAGATGGGCCATTTGGTCTTCTTCTGCCGTCATTTCTATGTTTCTATGTTTCTATGTTTCATAATAGATGTGTTTCTTGGGCAAAAACAATATTAGCCTTTAATAATTCCAGCTCTCGATATAAAGTCTCTTTTATAAGGAGAGTTAAGACCTTTAGTATTGATGGAGAGTATCCTAAAAGGAGGTATCTGCTTTGAGACATGATAATAATTTTAAGCTGTCAAGAAGTCTAATATCCAGCCACCAGATGAGAAGAAGCAAGTAAAAACTCTCCTGATACCAGAAAAATCACCATTGAGAGCCATAGAGATTTAGTAAACGCAATTTATTTCTCATATTGGTCCAGTTTTTACTAGTATTAGTTACAATATTTGTATAAGATATCAATAGAAGAAGCAAGTGGAAGGCAGCACCCCAAACTTGTGTTATACCCAGCCCCCAAAAGAACAACTGACCTGCCAAAACCTCCCTGCAGGTCTTATCCACTAACATCATTGGGGGAGTTAATATCAACAGCGTGATGAACTCCGAACATAGCCCAGCAAATAGATAAATGTATGCACAAGGCTAGACGTTAACATCTTGTCAATTATGGCTGTATAAAAAAAGAGAAAAAAAATATATAAAAGGAAAACTCAGAGAGAGTGATATGGCAGCCAGCCTGTGGCATCACCTGCAGCAGAAGAAGAATCAATGTTCACAGTTAACCATCAGCAATAGTATTACAGTAATAGTCTTGTTGCACCCTTGTTGGCTAAGGAGCCTCCTGAGGCGTTTCCCAACTCTCAGCCATGTGGGGAGAGCACCTCTTGCACTGAGCAGTTTTGCTGCTTTCGTCAGCCTCTTAGAGGAAGTAAAACCTCGAGGAGACGAGATGGGGAAGGCATCCTCAGTGAAGCAAATTTTATGTGTAGTTCCCTCTGGGGAAAAGGAGAGGCTAAACAGGTGCAACCATCTATATTTAATGTTATCTTTCTTTAGAAAAGTAGTCACTTCTTTTAGTTCCTGGCGACTCTGTAAAGTAGCTTGTGAGAGGTCCGCAAACACAGATATGTCTTGGCCTTCCCACTGCCGTGAGGCCTGAGCTACCCTTTCAGTGATGGTGAAATTGTGTAAGCAGACCACAATGTCCCTGCTGTGGTTTGGTAAGGGAGCACTTAGAGCATGATGTGCTCTATCAGATTTAATATAAGAACATAAGAACATAAGAAAATGCCATACTGGGTCAGACCAAGGGTCCATCAAGCCCAGCATCCTGTTTCCAACAGTGGCCAATCCAGGCCAGAAGAACCTGGCAAGTACCCAAAAACTAAGTCTATTCCATGTAACCATTGCTAATGGCAGTGGCTATTCTCTAAGTGAACTTAATAGCAGGTAATGGACTTCTCCAAGAACTTATCCAATCCTTTTTTAAACACAGCTATACTAACTGCACGAACCACATTCTCTGGCAACAAATTCCAGAGTTTAATTGTGCGTTGAGTAAAAAAGAACTTTCTCCGATTAGTTTTAAATGTGCCCCATGCTAAATTCATGGCGTGCCCCCTAGTCTTTCTACTATCCGAAAGAGTAAATAACCGATTCACATCTACCCGTTCTAGACCTCTCGTGATTTTAAACACCTCTATCATATCCCCCCTCAGTCGTCTCTTCTCCAAGCTGAAAAGTCCTAACCTCTTTAGTCTTTCCTCGTAGGGAAGCTGTTCCATTCCCTTTATCATTTTGGTAGCCCTTCTCTGTACCTTCTCCATCGCAATTATATCTTTTTTGAGATGCGGCGACCAGAATTGTACACAGTATTCAAGGTGCGGTCTCACCATGGAGTGATACAGAGGCATTATGACATTTTCCGTTTTATTCATCATTCCTTTTCTAATAATCCCCAACATTCTGTTTGCTTTTTTGACTGCCGCAGCACACTGCACCGACGATTTCAATGTGTTATCCACTATGACACCTAGATCTCTTTCTTGGGTTGTAGCACCTAATATGGAAACCAACATTGTGTAATTATAGCATGGGTTATTTTTCCCTATATGCATCACCTTGCACTTATCCACATTAAATTTCATCTGCCATTTGGATGCCCAATTTTCCAGTCTCACAAGGTCTTCCTTCAATTTATCACAATCTGCTTGTGATTTAACTACTCTGAACAATTTTGTGTCATCTGCAAATTTGATTATCTCACTCGTCGTATTTCTTTCCAGATCATTTATAAATATATTGAACAGTAAGGGTCCCAATACAGATCCCTGAGGCACTCCACTGTCCACTCCCTTCCACTGAGAAAATTGCCCATTTAATCCTACTCTCTGTTTCCTGTCTTTTAGCCAGTTTGCAATCCACGAAAGGACATCGCCACCTATCCCATGACTTTTTACTTTTCCTAGAACTTTGTCAAACGCCTTCTGAAAATCCAAGTACACTACATCTACCGGTTCACCTTTATCCACATGTTTATTAACTCCTTCAAAAAAGTGAAGCAGATTTGTGAGGCAAGCCTTACCCTGGGTAAAGCCATGCTGACTTTGTTCCATTAAACCATGTCTTTCTATATGTTCTGTGATTTTGATGTTTAGAACACTTTCCACTATTTTTCCTGGCACTGAAGTCAGGCTAACCGGTCTGTAGTTTCCTGGATCGCCCCTGGAGCCCTTTTTAAATATTGGGGTTACATTTGCTATCCTCCAGTCTTCAGGTACAATGGATGATTTTAATGATAAGTTACAAATTTTTACTAATAGGTCTGAAATTTCATTTTTTAGTTCCTTCAGAACTCTGGGGTGTATACCATCCGGTCCAGGTGATTTACTACTCTTCAGTTTGTCAATCAGGCCTACCACATCTTCTAGGTTCACCGTGATTTGATTCAGTCCATCTGAATCATTACCCATGAAAACCTTCTCCATTACGGGTACCTCCCCAACATCCTCTTCAGTAAACACCGAAGCAAAGAAATCATTTAATCTTTCCGCGATGGCCTTATCTTCTCTAAGTGCCCCTTTAACCCCTCGATCATCTAACGGTCCAACTGACTCCCTCACAGGCTTTCTGCTTCGTGAGATCATTGTCAACGTCAGCCCTGGAGGATCGTTGTCAACGTCAGCCCTGGAGGAGGAAAGTAAGTACTTACAAAATTGAGATACCAGGTTAATGCAATCCTCATTTTCTGTTGATTCCTTAAAACCTCAAAATCGCAGATTGATTCTCCTAGTGCGATTTTCAAGGTTTGCTAGCTTTCAAGCATATCCAGCATAGCTCTCTGCTTCAACGGCAAGGGAGAAAGTCTGACACTTCACGTATATCCAGCATAGCTCTCTGCTTTAACGGCAGGGGAGAAAGACCGATACTTCATGCATATCCAGGATAGCTCTCTGCTTCAACGGCAGGGGAGAAAGACTGTTATTACACACATATCCAGCATAGCTCTCTGCTTCAACAGCAGGGGGAATGAAGAAAAGTGGATCTATATACAGACAACCACCAACAAGGACTGAATTACATAGTCTGGGCAATCAAATAAGCAGGGGTGTAGGTTGCTTATTGCGGTGGTTAATACCCCTAACTAAATAAGCTAGATATTTCACTTACATGCAGTTCCAACACTGCTCTCTACATTAATGGTGGGGGTGGAAGGGAAATAGAACCAAAAGGTTACTAAGAGCCAAGAGTAATAGATAAATATGAGAAAAAAAAAAGTGCAAAACTTGCTGGGCAGACTGGATGGGCCGTTTGGTCTTCTTCTGCCATCATTTCTATGTTTCTATGTTTCTATATAAGTAAGTTGTCATCTTGTATTTCAGTGCAAGTTTCTTTCACCATTTTAGCAGCTTCTGTTTGCTGGTCAAGGCGCAAATCCAAATCATCCATTCTGTCCTACATTTCTTGGCGGCACGACTTGATATCTTTTCTGAGCTCTTGGAACCATTTTTGGAGCTCTGCCCGAGTCTGGAGTTCATTTTCTTGAATTGTGTTGCAGTCAGTAGTAGAAAAGACTCCCTCGGGTCGCGCTTCCGCAGCACTATCTTCGCTGAGTTGCGGGCTTGCGCCGCCGTCCTCCGCTGCTGGAGAGCCCTCTTTCTGGAAGGTAAAGCAGCAAAGATCAAGATTTTTACGTTTAGCAGCCACGTCAGCGTCTCTTTGTGCTTGGGGGTGAGTTAATACGTCCGAATTTCTTAGCCTAGAGCTTAGATGCTCACAGATTAGCTAAGTGGTGAAGGGAGCACCAGAGCTAAGCTTCCATCTTTGCTGGTGATGTCACTTCCACCCCCGAATTAACATCTATTATATTTCAGAATTTGGTGGTCAGTCAGGAACCCATGGAGGTCCATACCTGAAATGGTGTCATCGATGCTGGATGGAGGAACTCCCTCTCCCTTAGTTAAACCTCTACCTGGGTAACATCAAGCTAGGTTGAGAGAACATTGTACAAATCTCATCGTTGTGTGAGTTTCCTCACTCCGAAGGACACCAAATCTTCACAAGAGAGCACTGTTCTGTTCATATGTCTCACTCTGCATGTCAAAATGGCTCCTAACCCCTACACTACTACCTGAACCTCACCTCGGGTTACTAGGTGGGCATCCTATAGAGACATACATAGCTACTACTGCAAGGGCCTTATGGATAGTTTTGCTCTCTCTCTCTGCCCACTTTGATAAAAATCCTCACGTCTCCTCTTTTAAAAATTAGCATCACACCATGCATTATGGTGCTTGTCACATGCTAAAAGGCCATAACTTGACTTGGAAAATAACCCCCAAAGGGATCATTTATCAAGCCGTGATATTCTCCCATGGGAAGGGTGAAATTTCATGGGGGCGTTCCCAGGATAATTCGAGTGTCCCTGGTAAAATATTGCAGTGACATTTTTTATCGTGGAAAAGAAAGGTGATAAAACGTGTTGATGCAATACAGAGAAAGCACGTGGAATGGCGGCCCAAAAAGAATCCACCCTCAAGGAGTAAAGGTCCCTCCCTCGGGGGTCTGAGTAAACCCCAACCACTCTGTCACCTATCAATGCCCTACCCCTTGCCCAAACCCTCCCCTTTGAAGAAAATAATCCCCCAGTTCAAAGCCCCCCCCCCCTGCATTCTATCCCCATCTCCTCCAGCCCATGGTTCTCCCATACATTACAACTCCCTGGTGTCTAGTGCCCCCCCCCCAGACCCCCCCTTATGCCAAATGATATCTAGTGGGGCCCCTGGACTCCCCATACCTTTAGAAGAAATCCCTGGTTTCTAGTGGGGCCCAGAGAGCCCCCTAACTTTAAGCTGGTGCTGACTGACGTACGTCCCTCACATGACTGGGGCGGTTCCTAAGGGTCACTCCGGGCCCCACGAGACACCAGGGAGTTTTGGTAAAAATATGGGGGTTGCTTCTGGGGGAGGGCCACTAGACTACCAGGGACTACTTCTACTGTTTGGGGTGGCTGGGGGTCATGGGGTTAAGATGCCTTTTGGGGGTTTGAAGCTGGGGGTGGGGGGTGGGAGGAGCGTTTTTAGGACCTGGATGGGATTTATTTTTCAGAAAGGAGGGATTTGAGGATGGAGTGGGAGTCACTGTGTGATTCTTTTTTCTTTATGGCTGCCCTGCCTCTACAGGTGGTAGGGGATGGGGGTTCATCAGGAGTCTAACCAGATCCTCAGGGGAGTTTGCCAGATTGGGAGGGAGTGTTTTTTGGGGACCTGTGGCCCTTTAAGAAGCATCCTGGATACTTCGGGATGCCCCAAGGATCAGTTCGTTACAACTCCTGAGATTGGTTTAGAATAACATGGCTTGCTTTTTTGAGGAAAACTGTGTTATTTTATTTACATAGGATTACCTTTGCATGAACTGTTTTGCATGCATTTGTAAATTTTATGCATCAAAATACATGCAAAGCAGCTAATTTCAATAGGGAGCAGATTTTAGCCAAAATATCATGTGATATCATAAATATAGCACAATATCGCTGTGTGATAAACAGCATTTTACACGTGATAATCATTTTGCAAGTTATATCCTTATCCTTATACCTCTGGATCTGCTGAACGTGATTAAGGAAGCAGGAAGGCAGAACAGGAATAGTAAAATGCCTTTCACGTCACAAAGCATGACAAATACCTATTCTGTCTTACGAGGTAATGCCTAAAATTCAAGATGATATACAGAGGAGTTTTAGTGGATTCTTCACAGATTACAATATTTAAATCTTACACAGAGGTGTGGTGATCAGTATTTGCTATTAATTTGTTCATAAATAGGATTGTGGAGTTTCCTCTCTCTTGATTTACACTTAATTTGTTTCAGAATCTATTGGTGCAAATGAAGAAATACTATGGGTTGCTCTATTTGCCCCACAGTGAGACTGTAACTTCTGATTCCCCTTTGCTGTCATGGATTTTAACAGAGGGCCATTCATTAATAGAGGGTTTCCCAAACCTATCCTGGGGACCCCAGAGCCAGTTGGGTTTTTAGAATATCCACAATGAACACGCTAGAGATAAATTTGCATACCATGGAGACTCAGTAGATGCAAATTTATTTCATGCAGGGCATGTATGGGAAATCCTGCATTAATAGTTCTTTCAGTACCTGAAAGTCTCAGGTGTGTTGCATTCTGGCATCAGTGCTTCATAGGCCTAAGTAAGTTCTTATTTAGGCTGGTTTTCTCAGCAATGATGGGTAAATTTCCCACATAATATAAACAGTGCCCAGAAAGCTTCGGATAGCCCCTCTTCTCCTAATTTGTTTGCAGAGTCGCGGATTATTGGTCAGGTGTGACTGACCGCTTGTTAAGATCATTTCCAGCTGTCATTCAGTTTACCACTGAGACTATAACTGCTCCGTTTTCTTTCACAGGATTTCTTTTATCTTCACGTCTTCCTTTGCCTTCTGCACAAGTCACTTCTTTGTTGTTTTAGCTACAGAAAGACTGAATCATGAAAGCTGTGGGAACAGCGCAATCCTATGGAGCAAGCCGCAAAGCCTCATCCAGCTCTGAAAGCAAACCCGGCCCTTTCTAGCAGGCTTTCTGTGACATTGTGGGGTCACTGGCTGGCCTAACAGGGAAATGTCAGCCTGTGCGGGTGATGGGAATGCTTGTGTCTGAGTAACGCCCTTAGAGTGGGTAAAGGAGTGTGAGCTGGGCTTTCACTGAAGTAAGGAATAGGATGCTAGACAGGAAAATCCTGCTTAGGCACTTCTGAGAGTGGGATGACTCATCACAAAGCAAACAGGTATTTAGCTACCTTCACAGTGTAACTTGGTTGAAAATACTTTTGTGAAGGTGAACGCTTGCAGTGGAGAGTGAGCTCACACTACTCCCCTCTAGTGCCTCAGTGTCTGGGTTATACAGCAGTACTGGCTTTGTACCCCACAGGAGCTTCACCGATCACCTGTTCCCACCTCCAGATCACAGATCTCTGCTCTTCCACCTTCATTGGCACTGAATTAATCAATGAAAACTCTCCGGTACTCACAGGATCAAACCATTCCCAGTCGATTTGCATTTCCTGAGCCTGCATCTTCCCCTTCTGCCTCTCCCTCCCCCCTGGTTACAGATGCTGGAAAACAGACAGTGCTGCCTGCAAAGCTATCATCGCTTCATGCCCCGTCCAAAGCAAGGGAGGGGTTAGGGTAGCACGGCAGGATGACAGCTTGAAGCTGCCACTGCATGGTGAGCACAGCACAACCAACTGAGAAACGAAAAAAAAAAAAAGAGCAGGAGGAAAGACTGGAACTGATAAAATATGCAAAGAGAATCAGAATTCACCTTTTCACTTCAGCAGTAAAATATCAGGAACTGCGAAAATAAAATGGTGGGAAATGAAATTTTAAAACTATACTAACACCCCCTCCCCCAACACACACACACACACACACACACACACACACAAATTATAGTGTGCCAGGGACTTTCAGAAATGAGGCCTGAGGGTGAAACTGGGCTAAGCACATGGACCTCTGAGTCCTGGCAGCACGGTGGTGCTTTCTGCAAAATCTGGGGTGGAATATAAACAGGACTGAACTAGTGGGATGCACAAATAAATCCTGGCCAGGTTTCCTGGGACGTTTCGCACCAGGACATTATACAAATATGCAAGTCACATCATTTACGTTCTCAAGTCAGTAGTTTTCATCCATAAGAACATAAGAAAATGCCATACTGGGTCAGACCAAGGGTCCATCAAGCCCAGCATCCTGTTTCCAACAGTGGCCAATCCAGGCCATAAGAACCTGGCAAGTGCCCAAAAACTAAGTCTATTCCATGTAACCATTGCCAATGGCAGTGGCTATTCTCTAAGTGAACTTAATAGCAGGTAATGGACTTCTCCTCTAAGAACTTATCCAATCCTTTTTTAAACACAGCTATACTAACTGCACGAACCACATCCTCTGGCAACAAATTCCAGAGTTTAATTGTGCGTTGAGTAAAAAAGAACTTTCTCCGATTAGTTTTAAATGTGCCCCATGCTAACTTCATGGAGTGTCCCCTAGTCTTTCTACTATCCGAAAGAGTAAATAACCGATTCACATCTACCCGTTCTAGACCTCTCATGATTTTAAACACATCTATCATATCCCCCCTCAGCCGTCTCTTCTCCAAGCTGAAAAGTCCTAACCTCTTTAGTCTTTCCTCATAGGGGAGCTGTTCTATTCCCCTTATCATTTTGGTAGCCCTTCTCTGTACCTTCTCCATCGCAATTATATCTTTTTTGAGATGCGGTGACCAGAATTGTACACAGTATTCAAGGTGCGGTCTCACCATGGAGCGATACAGAGGCATTATGACATTTTCCGTTTTATTCACCATTCCCTTTCTAATAATTCCCAACATTCTGTTTGCTTTTTTGACTGCCGCAGCACACTGAACCGACGATTTCAATGTGTTATCCACTATGACACCTAGATCTCTTTCTTGGGTTGTAGCACCTAATATAGAAATGAAACATAGAAACATAGAAATGACGGCAGAAGAAGACCAACCGGTCCATCCAGTCTGCCCAGCAAGCCTTACACTTATTTTTCTCATACTTAACTGTTTCTCTTGGCTCTTAGTAACCTTATGTTCTAATTCCCTTTTCACCCCCACTATTAATGTAGAGAGCAGTGATGGAGCTGCTTCCAAGTGAAATATTAAGTTTGATTAGTTGGGTAAGCGGCAGCATAGCTCTCTGCCATGAAGCAGAGGGCAATGCTGGAAATATGGAACCCAACATTGTGTAATTATAGCATGGGTTATTTTTCCCTATATGCATCACCTTGCACTTATCCACATTAAATTTCATCTGCCATTTGGATGCCCAATTTTCCAGTCTCACAAGGTCTTCCTGCAATTTATCACAATCTGCTTGTGATTTAACTACTCTGAACAATTTTGTGTCATCTGCAAATTTGATTATCTCACTCGTCGTATTTCTTTCCAGATCATTTATAAATATATTGAACAGTAAGGGTCCCAATACAGATCCCTGAGGCACTCCACTGTCCACTCCCTTCCACTGAGAAAATTGCCCATTTAATCCTACTCTCTGTTTCCTGTCTTTTAGCCAGTTTGCAATCCACGAAAGGACATCGCCACCTATCCCATGACTTTTTACTTTTCCTAGAAGCCTCTCATGAGGAACTTTGTCAAACGCCTTCTGAAAATCCAAGTATACTATATCTACCGGTTCACCTTTATCCACATGTTTATTAACTCCTTCAAAAAAGTGAAGCAGATTTGTGAGGCAAGACTTGCCCTGGGTAAAGCCATGCTGACTTTGTTCCATTAAACCATGTCTTTCTATATGTTCTGTGATTTTGATGTTTAGAACACTTTCCACTATTTTTCCTGGCACTGAAGTCAGGCTAACCGGTCTGTAGTTTCCTGGATCGCCCCTGGAGCCCTTTTTAAATATTGGGGTTACATTTGCTATCCTCCAGTCTTCAGGTACAATGGATGATTTTAATGATAAGTTACAAATTTTTACTAATAGGTCTGAAATTTCATTTTTTAGTTCCTTCAGAATTCTGGGGTGTATACCATCCGGTCCAGGTGATTTACTACTCTTCAGTTTGTCAATCAGGCCTACCACATCTTCTAGGTTCACCGTGATTTGATTCAGTCCATCTGAATCATTACCCATGAAAACCTTCTCCATTACGGGTACCTCCCCAACATCCTCTTCAGTAAACACCGAAGCAAAGAAATCATTTAATCTTTCCGCGATGGCCTTATCTTCTCTAAGTGCCCCTTTAACCCCTCGATCATCTAACGGTCCAACTGACTCCCTCACAGGCTTTCTGCTTCGGATATATTTAAAAAAGTTTTTACTGTGAGTTTTTGCCTCTACAGCCAACTTCTTTTCAAATTCTCTCTTAGCCTGTCTTATCAATGTCTTACATTTAACTTGCCAATGTTTATGCTTTATCCTATTTTCTTCTGTTGGATCCTTCTTCCAATTTTTGAATGAAGATCTTTTGGCTAAAATAGCTTCTTTCACCTCCCCTTTTAACCATGCCGGTAATCGTTTTGCCTTCTTTCCACCTTTCTTAATGTGTGGAATACATCTGGACTGTGCTTCTAGAATGGTATTTTTTAACAATGACCACGCCTCTTGGACATTTTTTACTTTTGTAGCTGCTCCTTTCAGTTTTTTTCTAACAATTTTTCTCATTTTATCAAAGTTTCCCTTTTGAAAGTTTAGCACGAGAGCCTTGGATTTGCACACGGTTCCTTTTCCAGTCATTAAATCAAATTTGATCATATTATGATCACTATTGCCAAGCGGCCCCACCACCGTTACCTCTCTCACCAAGTCCTGTGCTCCACTGAGAATTAGATCTAAAATTGCTCCCTCTCTCGTCGGTTCCTGAACCAATTGCTCCATAAAGCTATCATTTATTCCATCCAGGAACGTTATCTCTCTAGCGTGACCCGATAATACATTTACCCAGTCTATATTGGGGTAATTGAAGTCTCCCATTATTACTGCACTACCAATTTGGTTAGCTTCCCTAATTTCTCTTAGCATTTCACTGTCCGTCTCACCATCTTGACCAGGTGCATTTACTCATTGTTTGTAAACCAATCAATGTAACACCCTAAGCTTTACCTAAAGACAATTATTTCTCAGTATAGGGGCCAGTTCAGCCCTCTGGATTTATCTAATTGTATTAGAACTGTAGGGAGTATTAAGGTCCTTGAAGATGACAAGTAGTGGAATGAGGCAACGGAGAGGAGAGAATCCAGATCTCAGTTGCATTAGGGAAAAGCTGTCATAAGAACATAAGCGGTGCCGTGTTGGGTCAGACCAAGGTCCCTCAGTCTCTGACAGTGGCCACTCTGGGTCACAAGTAGCCAGCAGATCCCCAGTGCCTGATCTATTTCTTGTATTTCACTCTCAGGGATAGGTCTACCTGGCTAATAACTGCATGCTGGACAGTTCCTAATACCTCCCTAAATATTCTATAGTTCACTACTGCTTCTTCCAGACTTTGTAATCCCACAATGCCTCTCATTTGCATGCCACTGTTTTTGGTCTCAAAGTGTATCTTCTTTACCTTCCTTCAGTGCACCTGTTAGCTGTTTCTCCTGTAAACCGTTGTGAAGGCCAGTTCCAGACAACGGTATATAAAAACACTTAAATACAGTAAAATAAATACATTTATGGATTTTCTTTCAGGAACTTGTCCAGTCCTCTTTTTAACTGCTTTGACCATATCCTCTGGCAATACATTGCATAGCCTGGCTGTGCATTCAGGGAATAAAATACCGGTACGTCCTGTGATTTGTTTTAAATCTGCCGGTTGCCAGTTTCATGGAGGGCCCTCTAGTCTAGAGTTTGAAAAGGGTTCCCTATTTACCGGTTCCATCTCACTCATGATTTTATAAATTGCAATCCTAGCCCCTCTCAGTCATCTCTTTTCCAAGCCAAAGAGCCCTGATCTGGGAGCTTTTCCATCCTCTATATCCTCTTTGTCATCCTTTTCTATGTTTGCTATACCTTTTTGGAGATGGGGTGACCAGAACTGCACACGGTACTCGAGCTGCACTTGCACTATGTCTCACTACAAAGCTATCATGATTTTCTCAGCTTTGTTCTCTATTCCTTACCAAAATACTTCCTAACATTCTGTTTGTCTTTTTACCACTGCAACCCCCCGAGCAGAAAATGTCAAGGTATGGTCCACGTGGACCCCGATGTCCTTTTCCTAGGCGATGATTGCTAACCTTGAACCCAGCACTGCGTATCTGTAGCTAGGATTATTTCTTTTTTCATGCATTACTTTGCACGTGCACACTCAGTCGCAGCTGCCACTCTCCTGGTCTCACAAGATCCTTCTGCACTTCTTCACAATCCGCTGCGGGTTTAACGACTCAAAACAATTTTGTGCCATCTGCAAATCTGGCCACCTTACTTGTCATTCCTTTCGCCAGATCATTGTTATTAGCTGGCATTCCTGAATTGTACTAGAAGGATCTCTTACTTGCTACGTAGGCGTAAAATAAAATCAGATTACTTTCCTAAATTCTGTCATGTCCAAGGACTTGGAAAGTGTTGTGAGTATCCAATGTGCCTGCCCACCAGCCAGTTAGATTAAATGTGAATAGAAAACCTCAATATCAGAGTCCAAAATAGAAACAAAACAAATGAATGATCTTGGGAACCGAAACGAACAAAAGAAATAAAAACGTCAACCAAACAGAATTCTTTCCTTGCACACCCCAGGTCTGTTTGAACGAGACAGTCCTACTGGTATAAAAAAATACACCATCAAATGAGAAACAAATGTTAGCTTGAATAAGAAGAGTCTGCTATCCGGGCCGTGTTACTGATCACAGAATAAGGAGAGTGAGGGCGATAATAAAAGGCTAAGGCAGATTAGAGAAGCCACAAAAGCAGGGAGCAGAGTAATAATAGATGACTTCATTAATCTACAGAGCATGAGTATAATGATTGCTTTTTGGAACAACTCATCCCAGTACCCACCAGGGGCACAAGTCCTGATTCAGCTGTAAATGAGCTGCTCCGTATCAGTGACCATAATTTAGTCAAATTTACCACGAAAACAGGCAACTATGCAAAAATGAAGATATTATTAGTAGAGGTGCGCAAGGGATCTTTTCATTCCTTTTTTATTTTTTTTATTTTTTTGGGGGGGGGGGTTGCATTTTCTTTTTTTTTTTTTCATTTTTATTTCATGTTTAAAAAAAAATTGAACATTTGATTAAAAAAAAAAAAAGTAGTAGCAACCAGCCCTGGACTCCCTCTCCCTCACTGAGAAATTTGTGATTCTAAAAATAAAACAAAAGTCTCACTGGGTCGTCTTTTCCCCATCCTCCCTACCCACCCAGACCCTCTTCCAACTTACCCACAACCAAAGATGATCTTGTGCTGCCAGAGCTCTGTTCAAAATGGCACTGGTGGGCCCTAAGCTTGGCTCTGTTTTGTTTTATGGAGGGTTTTTTGTAGACCTCCATAAAAAGTAAATGGTGCAGGCCTCTGGGCCCATCAGAACCATTTTGAAAAGATCACCAGCAGGACAAGAATATTTGGGGGAATCACACTCTTGCCCTGTGAAGATGCTTAGGACTGGGAAAGTGGGCAGGGTCTGGATGCATACAGGGGATAAGGGAAAAATCCCAGTGGGATTTTGTTTTATTGTTTAGAATAGTGATTTCTGCAGCAGGGTTGGGAGACTCTTTGGGATGGCTGCTATTGCTTTAAATAAAAAAAATGAAATGAAACAAACACAATTTTCATTTTTTGTTTGCTTTCAAAATAAAGCAAAAACAGGAGATTTTGACCATGTCTGCAACTCCAGGGACTCGGAAATTGAAACAACTTGTTGAACGCATAGTTCTAAGACAAATGGCTTCACAGATTTAGTGCAAAAGAATAACATAAAGTTATTTAATAGATTTGTTTTATGTATCATGTACAGCAGAATTTTATGACTCTTTCTTTGTATCATAGTTTTCTGACCTGGAAAACTAACATTGTAAATTACAAACCTGCCATGAATCACTCCTTTCGTGTTTATTAAAAAATCAATACTCTGTACTGAAAATGTAACTTGAAGCTGCAACAACATACAATTAATTGTAAGACAGCGTGTGAACCGTTCCAGCAGGAGAGCGCCGGTAATGGCCAGCTCAAAGCCAGAACCTGAGGCCCAGGTTCTGGCTTTGAAACCCGAAACCACTGAAAGAAGAAAGAAATAGAGAGCTCCGTACCAAAATAAGCCAGTGAGCATCAAAGTTATCCAGATCAAGGTACCCAGATAGCTTAAGTTGAACATTCAGTGGGACAAGTCTTCTACTGAATATACTCAGCTAAATGGACCTGGGTAATTTTGCCGTTACTGGTTTATTCAATATTTGGAAAACAAAATCTGGCAGGCTAGCAGCGACCTGATTCTGCCCTCCCCCCCTCCCACCACACAGTGAAGAAAAACATTATTGGGGCCATAGGAGCTCAATCTCCCTTTCTGTTGCTTCCCTGGAGGAGGAAGGTGTCACCTCTCCCTGTGATATAAAATTGTTATGCCAGGGGGAGCCACCTGTTCTCTGGTACCCCTTGTTGTACCCTGATGCCCTCCCTTCCTCCACATCTTTCTCTTTTTCAGCCGAAGTGATAATGGCAGAGCAACTCAGGATGCTTAGGGGTAGATTGTAAAACTTGCTTGTGTGTCCATGTGCGCGCGCTTCCCGGTACACACACGTGGACGCGCTGATTTTATAACATGCACGCACCGGCACACGCATATGTTATAAAATCCCTAGCTGGATGGACTCTATAACAGGGGACCATCAAGCTAGGCCGAGAGGACATAGTACAACATTTCATCTTTGTGAGACTTTCCTCACTCCAAATGACGTCAAATCTTCACCAAGGTGTACTGTGCTGTTTGTACATCTCACCCTACATGAAAATCTGCCACCTAAACCCTAATCCACCAGCAACACCATAGCGAGTCGGTGCAGGTAACTGGGTAACCGACGCGGAGCTGGGGATGGAAGCAAGGGGCGGAGCTGGAGGCGGGTCTGGTGGAGAAGCCTCCAGGCGGCTGACCAGCTGTTCCACGGTAGCAGCAAGGGTGTCGATGCAATGCTGTTGTTGTTGGAGCCGTTGTGCCATCCCAGGAATGGCCTGTAGACCGGGAGCCTCCGCCGAGTCCATGGCCTTGCAAACTGTTGCGGCTAGAGGGTAGATGGTGGACCCTTGTCCTGGTGGTGCTGTGAGGGTAGATGGTGGACCCTTGTCCTGGTGGTGCTGTGAGGGTAGATGGTGGACCCTTGGGCCAGCCTACCGATGACCACTAGGCAGGCCGGGAGGCGGAGGCACGAACTGGCAAGGTTTCACCCGGAGCCCAGGGTCCCGGGCCCTTGGGACTTGGGCACGGCTGAGAAAGTCCTGGAGAGCTAGTGCGCAGGGAAGGTAGGAGGTCCACTAGGAGTTGAACCGGCTGGAGGCTTGCCAGAGAGTCAGAGAGACTGGCTGGGTCAGAAAGCTGGCCCGAGGGAACGCTCAGGGCCAGAGCAGGCGGGCAGTGGTAAGAAGTTCGTGGCAACCTGGGTCTGGGCAGGCGACGGGCTGTAGCGAAGTCAGAAACTGGGGTCAAGGCAGGCAGCAGGCTGTAGTGAAGTCATAAGCAAACCGGAGTCAAGGCAGGCAGCAGGCTGTAGTGAAGTCATAAGCAAACTGGAGTCAAGGCAGGCAGCAGGCTGTAGCAAAGTCAGAAGCAAACTGGAGTCAAGGCAGGCAGCAGGCTGTAGCAAAGTCAGAAGCAAACCGGAGTCAAGGCAGGCAGCAGGCTGTAGCGAAGTCAGAAGCAAACCGGAGTCAAGGCAGGCAGCAGGCTGTAGCGAAAGTCAGAAGCAAACCGGAGTCAAGGCAGGCAGCAGGCTGTAGCAAAGTCAGAAGCAAACCGGAGTCAAGGCAGGCAGCAGGCTGTAGTGAAGTCATAAGCAAACTGGAGTCAAGGCAGGCAGCAGGCTGTAGCAAAGTCAGAAGCAAACCGGAGTCAAGGCAGGCAGCAGGCTGTAGTGAAGTCATAAGCAAACCGGAGTCAAGGCAGGCAGCAGGCTGTAGCGAAGTCAGAAGCAAACCGGAGTCAAGGCAGGCAGCAGGCTGTAGCAAAGTCAGAAGCAAACCGGAGTCAAGGCAGGTATCTGGGAATCAACAGGAAATGCAGACAGGAAGCAACTAGTCAGCTAGGAACCTCGTTGCAAGGCGTTTAGTGAACGACTGAACGCCGGTTATATCGGGAGCAGAGCTTGACATCAGCCGAGGAGGCGGAGCCAGGCTTCCGGGAGCTGGACACACAAGAAGAGTGTCCTCGCGCGCGAGGCCGGAGGAGAACAGGCCTGCAATGGCGTCTGCCACGTGGGAACCGCGCGGACGGAGGGCCTCCCGGGACCTGGGCTGGGCGGAATCCCGCGGCTGCCAGAGCGGAGGTAGGCGGGCTTGAGCCCGATCAGGAGAGGGGCGGTTGGGACCGCAACAGTATATAACTTAACAACGGTATAGAAAAGGTCTTAAATAAATAAATAAATAAACATGAAAAACAGTTTTGGCTGAAATGAACCAAATTAATGGTCTACACCCTCAAGCACGCAGGAACCCCCTATCTGATATAATACCAGCAACCCATTTCACCTACCATCTTTTGCATACTGCAGGTCAAGATGTACCCCCATTCATCAAATTCACCAAAACAAAAACTCCACCACCTAATAAACATCCCACTCACAGAAACCATAAAAAGCTTGTTCTACCTAACCTTCCTTCTCATAAACGCTCAAGCCCTCACAAAGAAAATCACACTCATATCAGACATTCTCCACGACTGAAACCCAGACTTCATTGCAGTGACTGAAACATAGTTCAAAACCACCGACCACGTATTAATGAACCAACTAACCAACAATGCTTATGATCTATTCTCGATCCCGAGGAAATCCCGACGTGGTGGAGGACTTCTAATCATAAAAAAAACAATTCAACATGAAGTTAATCTCCCTCTCTCCCCCTCAACAACTTGAAATAATGCTCTTTGACTCAGACAACCTTCAAATCTGTCTAATCTACTGCCCACCCAAAATACTCGACAAAGACATATCACCTCTCATCAAATTCCTCATATCAAGGATCAACAACAAAAAACCTACAATCATCCTAGGAGACTTTAATCTCCACACAGACGCAAACCCCTCCCCCCAATCATGCCAAACCCTGCTCGATGTTCTAACCACTCTCCAATTCACGCAACTTGTCAACAACCCAACACACAAAGCAGGTCACACCCTCGACCTGATCTTCACAAATAACTTTTTCTCTAATCCAACCATTTCCTACTCTCAAGTCCCATGATCAGACCACATTCTCCTACAGTGCAAAACCATCACCAACGCTATCAACAAGATTGAAACCAACAACACTCTCTCATTCAAATACCGACCACCTTTCTCCCCCGAGCTTCTTCAACATGAACTCAAAAAACAGCTACCAAACATCGATCTCTCCAATATTAACAATGCCACACATTCCTGGCACCAAATAACAACTGAAACGGCCAACGCCATAAACCCTGAAAGAACCAAACGAATCAACTCAAAAAGACAAAACAGCAACCCCTGGTTCAATCCACTGCTAAAGGAGTCCAAAGCAAACCTCAGAAAAAAAGACTGGAGAAAAAACAAATGTCAACCAATGCTTGAAAGATACCGAACCCACCTTGCCTACTATAAAAGCCTAATAAACAAAGTAAAAAAGGAATATTATAGCAAAAAAAATCCTAAACTCTTCAAATAAACCTAAATCCCTTTTCAACATTGTAAACAACCTAATCACAGTGAACAGCAACAATACCATACTCCCACACAAAAACCTAAGCCAAGACCTTGCATACTTCTTCAAAAACAAAATCAACAAAATATCAGAAAAAATAACCAAGACCACAATCAATAACCCAATCCTGAACTGCACAGACATCACTCCCTGGGCCTACTTTGATGTGATCTATTCCTGCAACAGAGAAGCTCATCAAATCACTGAATCCAGCCAGACATGAGATGGATACAATACCAACACTCGCACTAAAAAAAATCTCCCAAACAATCGCACCAACCATCACCGCAATTATAAACAAATCACTAGAAGAAGGAGATCTTCCGAGCAACCTCAAAGTCGCCACCATAAAACCCATCTTAAAAAAAAAGAACCTTGACCCCTTCGACCTGAGCAACTACTGCCCCATCTCTAACCTTTCATTCCTCACCAAGCTAACCGAGAAGGCCGCCCTCAAACAACTGAATGACCATCTTAATACAAACAACATTTTATACCCAACCCAACATGGCTTCAGAAAAAATCACAGTACAGAAACTCTACTCACCAACTTAACAAACACGATCTTAAGAGGTTTTGACCACGGACAACGATACATCCTCATTTTACTCGACCTTTCGGCTGCAATTGATACAGTTGAACACAGTACCCTAATCCCCAGGCTTTCCAAAATAGGTCTAACAGGAAAAACCCTAGAATGGTTCACTTCCTTCCTCCAAAACAGATACTACAAGGTAAACTTAAACAACCACACCTCCGACGCCATCCCTCTTGAAACTGGAGTACCGCAAGGATCCTCTCTATCGGCCATCCTATTCAACATCTACCTACTACCACTCTGCCAACCTCTTTCAAGCCTCTCCATCACTTACTTCCTGTATGCCGACGACATTCAGCTAATCATCCCAGTTTCTAACTCTGTAGAGAACGCACTAAAAACCGCAGCCATGACCATCAACAAAATCAAACTTCTCCTAAACCAACTAAAGCTGTGCATCAACACTGACAAGACTGAATGTATGCTGATTGAAAGAAACAACTCTGGCAATCACCTGAATCACCCCATCCTCATCGATAACTCCCCCATTAATCTAAAAGAACACGTCAAAGACCTAGGATTCTGAATCGACCCTCAGCTCAACCTCAAAAAACACATCACCATGAAAACAAACGAAGGCTTCCACAAACTATCAATCATCAAACACCTCAAACCCTTACTAAACCAAGCAGACTTCAGAACCATTCTTCAATCTTTGATATTCTCAAGCATCGACTACTGCAACTCCCTCTTGATAGGTCTACCAAAATCAACCTTACACCCTCTACAAATACTACAAAACGCCTCTGCTCGAATTCTCACCGGACTAAAAAGAACTGACCATATCTCACCTGTACTAAAAGACCTACATTGACTCCCCGTAGAAAAAAGAATAGCAATTATACACAACTCAATCCACAACACTGATCACGATTGCTTCAACTCCCTAATTCAAATCCACCACTCTCATCGATCCACTAGATCAACCAATAAAACCCGACCCGAAATCCCACCAGTCAACGCAGCCAAATTAACCACCACCAGAAAAAGAGCCTTCTCAATAGCTGGACCTCAACTCTGGAACTCACTACCATCCAGTCTCAGAACTCAAAGCAATACCATCCTGTTCAAAAAATTACTCACAACATGGCTATTTAAACAAGCTTACAAAGATGGAATTGGATAAACTAACACACTTGACTACTCCAGCAGATCCCTCTCCCCACCTCTCCCCACCTCTCCCCACCTCTCCCCACCTCTCACCTTAATCACCACCTCCTCCTTTACTCCCTCCCCTCCTCCACTAGTCCCTCCCACCTCCCTCCCGTCACATTCTCTCCTAACTCCCATTCAGAATCGCACCTGTCCCCCCTCAGATCAGCGTGTCAACTGATGTTTCCAACATTCTCTCTTAAGTTGCTATTGTATATATCTCCCTCTCCTTATCAAAGTTTTATCTCCCCAATTTCCCATGCGTTCAATTTGATCCTCCAAATTCAATGTATCTTTTTGCTGCAAATGTATACATGTTAAAGTTGCTACTTTGATTGGTAATGTTTTCATTGTTAAAATGTAAACCGGAGTGAAGGCCATCACCAATACTTCGGTATATAAAAGCCTACAAATAAATAAATAAATAAATAAATAAATATAGGTGACCTACAAAATAAATAAACTGAAACAAAGGTTTTGCCTCTGCACATCCCTGCTATCTTATTTTTGAGTAGCTTTATTTCATATTCTACACAAAGCAGTCTAAATAAACTGGTGCACAGTAACATATTTGATAAAACCCAGTTTGCTATTTGCTATTATCTTTCTTTTCTGCCTGATTTTAAAAAGCTGATCCAGTACTGCCAACACAGCAAACAACTGCCAAGACAAATACTATGCCCCGTGGGCTTCATTCTGCAGCAAAAAAAAAAAAAAATGTTAACTGATTCAATAGTTCTTAAGTTTTGATATATGAGTCTCATCATGAGGATATGCAAGAGATAAGCAGATGGATGACAGAAGTGTATGGGGACTCTGCTGAGCCAGACCAAAGGTCCATGGAGCCCAGGATTCTGTCTCTGCC
The DNA here is from genome assembly GCF_901001135.1 of Rhinatrema bivittatum. NCBI lineage: Eukaryota > Metazoa > Chordata > Amphibia > Gymnophiona > Rhinatrematidae > Rhinatrema > Rhinatrema bivittatum. The sequence goes on along the minus strand of NC_042617.1, from coordinate 591,954,323 downwards.
AGTGGCCAGTCTCAAGAAGTACATCCAGTTTCTTGTGGCTTACTCCTAGGGTTTCTTGGAGTCACCTGGTGGTTAATAATATCTTCTGGACTCTTCCCTTCAGGAGCTTGTCCAAACCATTTTTAAACACAAGTATGCTTGCTGCCTTTACCTTAACCTCTGGTGATGAATTCCAGAACTTAATTGTGCATTGAGTGGAAAAATATTTTCTCCAATTTCTTTTAAATCTGTTATCAGTTAGTTCCAAAGGATGTTCTCTAGTTGTATACTACTATTCCCTATTTACCTTTTCCACTCACTTACAATTTTATAAACCTCAGCCATATCTCCTCTCAGACATCTCTTTTCCAAACTAAAGAGTCCTAATCTGTTTAGCCTTTTTTCATAAGGGAGCTGATCCAGCCCCACAAACATTTTGTTGCCGATCTCTACCTTTTCTGGTTCTGCTATATCTTTTTTGAGATGTGGTGACCAGAACTAGCACAATACTCAGGAGGCAGACGCACGATAGATCTGTACAGAGGCATTATTAGGGTTTCCATTTTATTCTGCATTCCTCTTTATAAGTAATTCCTAGCATTGTTTGCTTTTTTGACTACTACCACACACTGAGCTGAGGATTTCAATGCACAAAACAGATGTCCTGAAGATGTTAGTTTGGTTTCTTGTTTTTAAAAATAAGAGGCTGATGTACTAAAGTCTGAAAGCTTTTTGCAAAAGGGGTGTTCATGTGAAAAATTGCCCAAAATGTCCACAAACATGCAAAATTATTAAAGTGAGGGTGCTTTGAGTGAATGTTTTTTCAAAAACCCCTTTTGTGAATAAATTTAGCAAAACTCAACATCATGGTAGTGAAATTTTGCATGTAGTCTGCAATGCACAAATGTTTATTCAAGTTCCCCAGTACTGAGCTGCTGTGATGCAAAATCACGCACAACACCTCAATACTGGTGAATTTTGCAAACATGGGTGCATGAAAAAGACTTCTTGGTCCCATTTTTGCAAGAGACAAGATTAGAGAGTGATCCAAAAATAAGAACATAAGGAACATAAGAAATTGCCATGCTGGGTCAGACCAAAAGTCCATCAAGCCCAGCATCCTGTTTCCAACAGTGGCCAATCCAGGCCATAAGAACCTGGCAAGTACCCAAAAACTAAGAGGATCCCATGCTACTGATGCAATTAATAGCAGTGGCTATTCCCTAAGGGGTAGATTTTATAATTTTGTGCGAGTGCGTACTTTTGTTCGCACACCAGGCGCGAACAAGAGTACGCGGGATTTCAATAGATACGCGCGTAGCCGCGCGTATCCATTAAAATCCGGGATCGGCGCGCGCAAGGCTGCCGATTTTGGGCAGCCTGCACGCACCGAGCCGCGCAGCCTGCCTCCGTTCCCTCCGAGGCCGCTCCGAAATCGGAGCGGCCTCGGAGGGAACTTTCTTTCGTTCTCCCCTCACCTTCCCCTCCCTTCCCCTACCTAACCCACCTATCTTTATCGCTGGATTTACGCCTGCCGGAGGCAGATGTAAATCTGCGCGCGCCAGCGGGCTACTGGCGTGCCATCACCCAACCCAGGGCTGTTCCGGAGGGTGCGGCCACGCCCCCGGAATGCCCCCGGGCCGAAACCACGCCTGCGGCACCGCCCTCGAAACATCACGTCACCCGCGCCACGCCCCTGAAACGCCGCGTCATGACCGCCACACCCCCCACCACGCCCCCCCGCACGCCTCTCCATGCAAGCCCCGGGACTTACGCGCATCCTGGGGCTTGCGCGCGTGCAGGGGGGTTTTGGGGTAGGTTTTCGGGGGGTACGCGCGTATCCTACGCGTGTACCCCTTTGAAAATCAACCCCTATGTAAATTTGATTAATAGCCTTTATTGGACTTCTCCACCGGTTCGGAATCTAGACACCGGCAAAATTGAGCGTCCCGTTTTTAACCAGCGAGCCGCGGGCCAATTACAAATTTTTTTAACTTTTTTTTTTTTTTTTAAACTTTTGGGACCTCCGACCCAATATCACCATGATATTAAGTCTGAGGGTGCACAGAAAAGCAGTTTTTACTTCAAATCTTCAAAAAAAGTGTAAAAACCTGGCTATTCAGAAAAGCATTTCACAATGAGAACAGAGGTTACTTAGATAATTAGTCTCACAACTTTTACTTTATACGCAATAATTGTTAGAAAATCTCCAGCTTAAGCATAACCCTTATGTGATTAGCATATTAATCCTATACATGGACTAGATGCATGCCACTTTTCTTATACATTATTTTATGTGAGCATGTGCCGACATTGTAATGGCACTTTTGTAAATTCATCTATAACAAAACCATATATATGTGCCTATATGTAAACCGTTGTGATGCTGCATTACTAAACGACGGGATAGAAAAGATTTTAAATAAATAAATAAAATAAATAACCCCCCCCCCCCCAAAAAAAAACAAACTACACGTCAAAGGGATGTAGGTATTTTTTCTTGCCAGTACTGGGGAGCGAGGCTTTGCCTGAAGTGGCCCATGTGAAGCCCCCACCTCAAGTGTCAACAAAATGGCTTGATAGTCCACTTGTAGCTTGCCTGGCTTGGTAGTCCAGCAGGTGGCAAACTAGCACTAGGGGTCGGCCGGCAACGTATTTGCAAATGGTATTTACAGGGCCGGAGCGAGCGGGGTTCATGCCACCTGTCCTGTGTGGGTGAAGGTTATAGGGGCCCACGGGGCCTATAGAGCATTATTTAATGCAAGGGAGCAGCGCGCCTTACCCAGCTCCCATCGCTCTACTACATTTAGGCTACAAGAGGGGATGGGAGGCTGGGTTGGGGGAGGGAGGGAGGGAGGGGCTTGCAGCTTTACCCGTTAAGGTAAAAGTTATATAGATGCACCTGCCTGGATAACTTTAGCTGGGTACGTTCAGCGCAAGACTTGCTCTGCTGAATATTCGTGAGAAGTTACGCCGCTAGCTTTAACCTGAAAGCCTGTCCACTCCCTGCTTTACTGAATACTTACCTCCAGACAGACAGACAGACAGGCTGCAATCTAAGATCCTGCGCCTTACTTTCAAGGCAATCAGAGGACAGGGGGGACTTTACATTCTGGGCTGAACCCCTTCATTGCTGGTTAAGGGAGCACGGTTGTCCATGCCTCATTTTTTATTAAACTGATTACAAATAGAAGCCAAGGTATCTCCTGATGCTGAAAGTTCATTAAAGCCAGTTTTATTCAGGGGAGACCTTGTAGATCTCTAAAATCTGAAGTGAGTTATATCGATGGGACACGATGAAGGAAATAGGCCGCTATAAGAAGTCAGGGTGACCACTGTGATTAGACCTATTTTGGGAGGCCATGAGGGATCATGCCTTTATAGGCATGATCCCTATAATCTAATGACACAATCCAAGGACTCAATCCAAGGACTCCCCAAATCATTCAACCATTAACAATACCATTTGTACATAGTATTTAATTAATTTAATTTGTATTTTGTCTAACCAGTTATTCTTTCCTATCTCTTCCTTCTCCTCCAAGTTCTCTGACCCTTGTTAATTGTAACTGTTTCCTTCGATCACCACAGTTTTAGTTTGATGTATTTAATGCACCCCGTTTCATGTAAACCAGCAAGATATGTCCTCATGATTGCCGGTATATAAAAACCTTAAATAAATAAATAAATAAATAAATAAATAAATAGGGAGGCATTTAAAGCCCCTGTCGGTCCCTGACTATTCTAGACCTGAGATGCATGACTCAGTTTCTGCTTTAACTCGTCATCTTCTATCCAAATATGACTTAGGTTTCTATCCAAGTCAGGTCTGATGAGATATTACTCAGTTCTGAAGCTCCTCATACTCTCTTTAGGAAGAAGACGCTGTGTTTACATGGCCTGACTGGGTTGCTTATATGATATCTCAGGGGTTGGCTGATTGGAGGAGGCTGGCAGAAATCTCCTTTTAAATTGACTATTTATTTTATTGTTAAATGTTAATTGCATAATGGTTATTTTTAAGTTTATGTGGTTTGATTTTTATTTCATTCTATGCTTTATCTGTCAGAGGTTATACCCAAAGACAGTCCTCCTGACATGAAACACTGAACCTAATATATATGCTGTAATAAAAAGTAATAATCTACTTTCTGCTTTTTAAGTCTGCTGCACGTACCAGGGCTGCCCTAGACTCCATCACTGTAGCCGTTCACTTCTTGCCTGCACTCCAGAAAGGATAAGTAGTTTTTTTTTCTTATGTGGGATAAAGCAGATTAAGGCAGAGACACTACTTGTGACAGTAACAATGTTATTAATTTTTCCACGTCTCCTGGCAGCTCCTCTAGCTCGTATTATCTGTCTTATCTGCACTTCTGTTCTGGGTTTTGGAGGCAGTCCAGGTTGTGTTTCATGGCACCGAGGGAGGGCGGATCAGAGAGTCTAGGGACTGCTGAATCCGCCTCTGCCTGCCTTTCCCTGTCACACACATAAGGACAGTGGGCATCCCTTGGCTATGCAAGAGTGCATGGGCCTGGTCTCATTTCTTCTCTTCACCTTGTAAAACTCTGACACGTAATTCCTAGGCTACAGTTCTTCTTGCTATTCCCTGTCGCCTTGTCTGCTCCCTCCCACCTCTCCCCAGTTTGAAATCTAACGTGTTGGAGTTGCCGTTATCTCCCGAGGGCTGGGTGTGTGGGTGTTAGGGCTGCCACCTGGCTCCATGTCATAAGGAACAGGCTCATCCAGTTCTGGTTTAACCCTGCTGCATGCAGGGATTTGTAGTTCTCGTTTTCCTAGGTGAATCAGTGGGACAATCAGAACTGCAAGCCCTTGCATGCAATGCGCTAAAGTCAGGACTGGATTCACCTTGTTCCTTATGACATGGAACCAGGTGACAACCTGGCAACCTGGCAACCTGGCTCTTTCAGAAGTGTCAGTGGCTGCCGGCTCCGTCCCCGCGGATGGGCAAGATTAAGCCTGGCAGCCATTGACTCTCTGGGTCCAAAGCTTTTTTGCTCTTGTCCTGCCTGCCCCTTCTCTACTTTGTGTCTCACAAAATCAAAGTGAGCCATGATCTGGGCAGAGGCAGTAAGAGCATGGGATCCCGTTCCCATGCAGTACCCGAAGGACGGGGGAAGGGCCAGCCCTGAGAACATTTTCTTACTTCTTTTAATGAATGTATCCAAGCCTTCTGATCTTTCTCAGGCATTCAGGCTCAGTTGGTGCTTGCAAACCTTGGCTGATCTTGAAATTCGATCAGCAGAAGGGGGCAAGGAGAACAAAGCACTTTACATGGGGATCGATGGAGAGGATCACAGAGCTTGGAAGGCAAGGCATCTGATTAAAAAGAATAATGATTTTTTTTTTTGTGGCCTTGGTTCAAAAACATAGAAGACAAAAAAAAAAAACAAAAAAAACGAGGAAGCCAGGGATGGAAAGTGGAAAAAAAGAAAAGCTTAACAAATATTCTTTTTTTGATTCAGAGGGAGAAAGATGCTATCAGCAGACCAAGAGCTGGTTGTGTACCTCATCCTACAGCACACAGATTTAAAGCTACATGCGTGTTAGGAAGCAAATGGTTAAATTAAATGTATTCTTAATTGGTGCAGTCATGGATTAGGGCTGACTTGCGAAATCAGAAACAGTTTGTAATGTAAGATTTGCATCTTCAAATGCAGCCACAGTGTCCACTTCAAGAGAAACAACATTCACTTTTTCTTAAGCAAGTTGAGCAGCAAGGCAGGAAATGCACAGATTTTGATCCTTTCTGAGAACAGAAATGGATAAAACCCACATACTGGACCCAGAGGCTGACAGAAATAGGATAGACCTTTTCTTTTGCAGCAGTTCTCCAAGACGGCTTTTACATCTGAGGTCCCGGGCTCCCTGCGGGGTAAGCATAGCTTCAAGGCCCTTTTCATTAACTAAAGTACACAGCCATTTTTTAGTCCCTGTAAACAGCACTGATAATCCCTGTACTCTACAGCAGCAATAATCACACTGAGAGGAAACATGGTTTCCAACTTCTTTACTGATTGTTGATAAATTGACTGAAAATTCTTTACAGCACATAGGCTTTAAATAAAGTTGATGAACAATAATGAAGAATAACGATTAATACATTTGTGACCTCACTCTTCTGGTACAGTTCTCTAACAATTTATCTCCTTTTCCTTTTCAATTACCAACTGGGGGACTCATCATTTCACGATGATTAGAGAGAATGATGACTAACGTTAAGGGGCGGGGAGGGGAGGCGATAGTGTGCAGCCAGCTGCATCGCGGAGGTGCGGTTTCACCCACCATGGTTGCAGCTGCGCCGCACACTATCGCCCCCATAGCGCCACTGAAAAAGGTGGTGCTATTTCCGGCACTACTGCCGGCGATAATGTCTAAAACATTATCACCCTCAGTGCTACTGGAAAAAAAATGTCTTTTTTCCCTGCCCAAACCCCACCCTAACTCTCCCCCCCTTTCTCTAATTTAAATCTTGCCACCGCAATGTGGCAGTTATTGTGTGTGGTAGGCACTGCTCCATCCGCCTCAGTCTCGCCGCTCTCCTGCCTCAGTTGACACCGGAGGCCCTGCTGAAGAAAATCTGCCGAACAGCCTTGACAGCCTGGGACCACTGCGCCACGCCGCTTCCCCCCTCGGCTGCTGACTCCGCCCAGTGACATCATCAAGGGCGCTGAGGGAGCCAAAAGGGTTAGCACTGGGCTGTAGGCGCCGCGCACCAAAGGTGCACAACAAAGGGGCATACCCCTTTGTGCACCCCTTCGTGCGACTCCTGAATAATCTAAACCAACTGTCTGTACCAATGTTTAACAATCTCCCCTCTTTAATTCCAGTTAGTCTAAATCAAGGAAAATATTGCAATAAAACAGAGAACAAGAGGTACCAGCACTCCACAAAGGAAGAGAGCCAATTAAAAATGGCTGTCTATGTCAGAAACAAGATCCAAGCATCTGAGCTGCAAGGAAGATGGGGCAAAGAAGAAGCACTATGGGCTGACCTAAAAAAAGATGATGGGGCTTCCATTTCTATTGGAGTGGTTTACAGGCCTCCAAATCAAATGGAAGAGCTTGACAAAGCTCTAGTTGAAGACATTCAAAAGTTGGGAAAGAAGGGAGAAGTGGTGACTGTTGGAGATTTTAATCTGCCGGATGTAGACTGGAGAATCCCTTCTACAGAATCTAACAGTAGTAGAGAGATAGTGGATGCCCTGCAAGGGGCTCTGTTCAAACAAATGGTAATGAAACCCACGAGGGAGGGAGCTATACTCGACTTAGTTCTCACTAATGGAGATATTGTCTCTGATGTCCAGGTGGGTGCCCAGCTCAGCACCAGTGATCATCATACGCTATGGTTTCATATTTAAAATAGGATATGGAGAAGTAGCACGAAGACTCGAGTTTTGCAGTTCAAAAACACGGACTTTGATGAAATGGGGAAGTACCTGGAGGAAGAACTAGAAGGCTGGGAGAACGAGAGAGATGTGGAACAACAGTGGACCAAACTAAAAGGAGCAATTACCAAGGCAACTAATCTATATGTTAGAAAAGTAAAGAAAAGCAAAAGAAAAATGAGACATATCTGGTTCTCAAAGGAGGTGGCTGACAAAATAAAAGCTAAAAGAACAATGTTCAAGAAATATAAAGAATCCCAAAGAGAAGAACACAAGGAAGAATATCTGGTGGAACTGAGGGAGACGGAGAAAGAAATCAAGAAAGCGAAAATTCAAGTGGAAGAAAGGATTGCCAAAGAGGTAAAGCAAGGTGACAAAACATTTTTCAGATACATCAGTGAAAAGAAAAAAGTCCAAAGTGGTATATTGAAATTGAAAGGTGAAAAGGATCAATGGGTGGCGACAGATGAAGAAATGGCAAAATTATTAAACAAATACTTCAGTTAGGTATTCACTAAAGAAGACCCTGGAGGACCGACACTAGTCAACAAGAAACTGGAGGAAAGCAGAATGGATGAAACTCCATTTACGGAAGAGAATGTATGGGAAGAGCTAGGAAAACTGAAGGTGGACAAAGCCATGGGGCCTGATGAGGTTCATCCCAGGATACTGAGGTAGCTCAGAGATGTGCCGGCGGCTCCGCTATGTGACCTGTTCAATAGCTCCCTCGAAACGGGAGTGGTGCCGAGTGATTGGAGAAGAGCGACGGTGGTCCCGCTTCACAAGAGCGGGAGCAGACGAGGCTGGAAACTACAGGCCGGTTAGCCTCACCTCAGTGGTGGGAAAGATATTGTGAACTATCTACAAGCAGAAGAATTGATGGACCAGAGGCAGCATAGTTTCACCAAGGGAAGGTCCTGTCAGACAAATCTGATCGACTTTTTTGATTGGGTGAGTAAGAAATTGGATCAAGGAAGAGCACTCGATGTCATCTACTTGGATTTTAGCAAAGCTTTTGATACAGTCCCGTACAGGAGGCTGGTGAATAAAATGAGAAGCTTAGGAGTGAGTGCCAAGGTGGTGGCCTGAATTGCAAACTGGTTGACAGACAGAAGACAATGTGTGACAGTAAATGGAACTTACTCTGAAGAGAGAGTGATGTTAAGTGGAGCGCCGCAAGGATCGGTGTTGGGACCGGACCTGTTCAATATCTTTGTGAGCGACATTGCGGATGGGATAGAAGATAAGGTTTGTCTTTTTGCGGATGACACTAAGATCTGCAACAGAGTGGATACGCCGGAAGGAGTGGAGAGAATGGGGACAGGGATTTAAGGAAGCTGGAAGAGTGGTCGAAGCTATGGCAGCTGAGATTCAATGCCAAGAAGTGCAGAGTCATGCATATGGGGTGTGGAAATCCAAAAGAACAGTATTCGTTGGGGGGGGGGGGGGGGAGGGAGGGCTGGTGTGCACGGAGCAGGAGAGAGACCTTGGGGTGATAGTGTCTAACGATCTGAAGTCGGCGAAACAATGTGACAAGGTGATAGCTAAAGCCAGAAGAATGCTGGGCTGCATAGAGAGAGCAATATTGAGTAAGAAAAGGGAAGTGATAACCCCCTTGTGCAGGTCCTTGGTGAGGCCTCACCTGGAGTACTACGCTCAATTCTGGAGACCGTATCTCCGAAGGACAGAGACAGGATGGAAGCCGTCCAGAGAGGGTGACCAAAAAGATGGAGGGTCTTCTTCGAATGACTTATGAGGAGAGATTGAAGAATCTAAATATGTATACCCTGGAGGAAAGGAGGAACAGAGGTGATATGATACAGACGTTCAGATACTTGAAAGGTTTTAATGATCCAAAGACAACGACAAACCTTTTCCATTGGAAAAAAATCAGCAGAAACAGGAGTCACGATTTGAAGCTCCAGGGAGGAAGACTCAGAACCAATGTCAGGAAGTATTTCTTCACGGAGAGGGTGGTGGATGCCTGGAATGCCCTTCCGGAGGAAGTGGTGAAGACCAAAACTGTGAAGGACTTCAAAGGGGCGATGTGGATCCATAAAGTCTAAAGGAGGTGAATGAAGAGAAGAGGCATGGGGGTAGTTTGCGGGAATTACGGCTACTACCTGGAGATTAATATCCTTATTCAAAAAACATACTCACTGTCAATGCAACTCCAGCAGTGTTCTATGCTTCAACGGCAAGAGGAAATGTGGGAAAAAAAACGATTTGCATTCACAAAAAATGCAGGGAGAAGCTTGCTTGTTGCGGTGTTTTCAGGGCACTTGCAGAGATAGAGTTTAGTGGGTGTGCAGCGGGCTTCATTTTAGTGATGATTTGGTTTACTTCAAGGTTAGATACTGGGTCAAATGAGTCCATTTCACATGTCCAAATGTTTCTTCAGGCTGTTTTGTTGGTAAGCAGTGGGAGAATTGTGCTTTAAGTGTATTGATTTTGTTTAACAATGAATTAGCATATTCATTGCATGAGTTCTTTGTAAAGTGATGGTTATTTGAGATGGAGGAGGATGGGTCCTTAATTAGGTTTTTCACTGTTTCAAAGATTAGTTTTGAATTAAATATTACATCATGAATTTGTTTTGTGTAGTATTCTTTTTTTTGCTTTATTGATTTGTTCACAGTATTTTGTTAAAAGGGATTTGTATTTTTCTAGGGATTCCGTAGACTGGCATTTCCTCCATTGCTTTTTGGATTTTCTCAGGGTCTGCTTAGTGTGTCTAAGCTCTCTGCTACACCAAGGTTTCTTTTGTTTAGTTGGGTTGCCTTCATTTTGGAACATTTTTGTCTGGATTGGGCATAGGGTATCCACTATTCCATTGATGATTTTATCGCAGGAGGCATTATGTTTTATTCTTCATTCCTCTTCTAATAATTTTTATCATTCTATTTGCTTTCTTGGCTACTATTGCATACTGAGGAGAAGATTTCAACATATTATCAAGATGATGCCTAGATCCTTTTCCTGAATGGTGACTCCTTGTTGTGACTGACGCTGCTCAACGTCCTCATTCCGTCCTCTTTACCTCTGTGGCGACTCCCTCTAGGTCTGATGGACGGCTGGCTGCCGCGGCATCTCCATGCCGTCTCCCTCCGGTGTCACCGGACCGGCTCGACGTTGCGGATCCGCCATGTTGCTTGAAGACCTAGGGCGCGCACGCGCTCTGATTGAAATACCAGCAAGGGCGCGAACCTCATGGGCGTCCCTCTCAGATGACGTCATCCGCTTCCAATATTTAAAGGTCTCTATTTCACTATCTAACTGAGTTAGCAAGGGGTTGGGTATGGGAATGTGTCTCGCTACCTATGGACTACTCCCCCCAAGCTACTCTGCCTCCTCAGACTTACCAGAGGTACCCGCTCCTCGGGGGCCTCGCTCTTTTACTTTACTTTTAGATTACAGATAGGAACCGGTACTCGCTCCTCGAGGGCCCATGTTCCTGGACATTCTCTAATGCCTGGAAGCTATCGCTGCTACAAACATTTGTGAGTTACCATCGCTCTCTCAGAGCTTTCCCTGGAGCCAGAAACTCGCTCCTCAAGGGCCTAAACCTTTCCAGCTCCTGAGCTTCTTGAGACCTTATGTGAGTTTTGTCATCTAGTTCTGTTCATGAACTCTGCCTACTCAATTTCTACAGTTTCTCAACAGCTCAGCCAGCCTGAGTTGTTCCAGTACCTGAGGGACTACAGCCCTGTCGGGCATATCAGCTCACTACTGCCACCTCTGGTGGTTTCAAAAAGCTGTTTAATAAAAGAACTAATGTGTGTCTGTCTCCATACTCAAGCCTAGTCGGTGGTCCCTCTCGGGATATCCTCCCGGGGGCGTGGTCATCTGCCACCGGCCCAGGGATCCGCTCACAACTCTATCAGATTCATTACAGATTGCTACTCCTTAGCAAGACGATATCTGAGACACTACAAGATTGCTGACTCCTCCTACCTTAGGAGCCTATCATAACAGATTGCTATCTCCGCAGTCCAACTATAGGAGATTTATAAGAGATTGCTAACTCCCTAGCAGATCCTGAACACTCCTAATGTGGAACTTTGCATTGCGTAGCTATAATTTGGGTTACTGTTACTAAGTATATCAGTTTGGTCTTGTCCACATTAAATTTCATTTGCCATTTGCATGCCCAGTCTCTCAATTTTGCAAGGTCCTCTTGCAATTTCCCACAATCCTCTTGTGAATTAACAACTATGAATAATTTGGTGACATCAGCAAATTTGATCAGCTCACTGATTGTACCCTTTTCCAAACCATTTAGAAATGTATTAAAAAGCAGTGGTCCCAGAACAGATTCCTGGCGCATTCCACTATTCACCTTTCTCCATTGGGTAAATGTACTATTTAACCATACTCCCGGTTCTCTATCTTTTGACCAGTTGGTAATCCACAATAGAACACTGACCCCTCCCCATGACTTTCTATTTTCCTCTCTCATGAGGGACTTTGTCAAATGCTTTCTGGAAATCCAGATACAATACACCCACCCCTGGGAATTCTCTGGATTTGGCCCGGAGACTCCAGAATTCTAAAAGAATGACCGGGACTCCAGGCCAATACCGGAAATCTCCAGGTGCTGCAGCAAAACCAATCTGCTTGGACCCGGAAAGAAGAAAGGAACATTATTGCTCTTGCGTGGCTGAAAAAGGAGGAACTCGACAGTGATTTCTACCATCTCCGGACCTTTTTAACTCTTAACCTTGCTCCCTCGTGACACCAGCTGCTCCTGCACAGCCTGTTTCCTGTATCCAGCCACTTGCCCGCCCCATCCTGTTTGCCTTGGCCAATCGACATTGCGATTTCCTGTCCGAGCATCAAACGAAGAGTAAGAAACAGGCAGCGTTCACTTCCGCAGCACCGGAGGAGAAGGAAGAGGCTACTGCTGCTCCAGGAGCCCAAGTTAGAGGCTGCTGTTGTTAGTGTGTTTTGAAAGGAGGGAGAGAGAATGAATAAGCATGTCTGTGAGTGTGTATTTGTGTAGGAAGAAGAGATCTGAGAGTGTATGTAGGTGAGCAGGAGAGAGCTGAGTGCAAGTGAACATGGGTGTGAAAGTGAATGGGCATGTGTGTATGGAAGAGGGAGAGATGTATGTGAGTGAGTGAGTGAGTGTGTGTGTGTTGGTGGGAGAATGGCAGAAGGTGTAAATGGACATGTGAGAAAGTGAGAGAATGAGCAGTGAAAGTAAGTGTGAACACGTAAGAGTGTTTATGAGAGCAAATTTGTGAGCATCTGGGCCCAATGTGCAATTGCCCTCCCCCCCGTCCCCCATCCCCCCCTGTTAATCCATGGTAATCTGGAAGTCAAAAGTTCCCAGGTATGACTACACCAATTGGCTCAACTTTATCCACATGTTTATTTATGCCTTCAAAAAAATGTCGCAGATTGGTGAGGCGAGACTTTCCTTGGCTAAATCCATGTTGGCTTTATCCCATTAAACTATGTTCAGCAATTTTGTTCTTTATGATATTTTCTACTATTTTATCTGGCACAGATGTCAGACTCACTGGTCTGTAGTTTCTTGGATCACCACTTGAGCCCTTTTAAAAACTGGCGTTACATTGGCATCCCTCCAGTCTTCAGATAGATGATTTTAATGATAGTTTACAAATTATTAATAGAAGTCCACAATTTCATTTCTCAGTTCTTTTAGCGCTCTGGGATGTACATTGCCTGCTCCAGGTAAACTGGTACTCTTTGGTTTTTCTGTTTGCCCTGGTACATCTTCCAAGTTCACTGAGATTTGTTTCGGTTCTGCTGAATCATCACCTTTGAATATCATTTCTGGCATGGGGATCTCTCTTACATTTTCTTCAGCGAATACCAAAGCAAAAAATTCATTTAGTCTCTCTGCTGTGGCTTTGTCATCCCTAAGTGCCCCTTTTACCCCTTGATCATCTAATAGTTCAGCTGACTCCCTCGCAGGCTTTTTACTTTGAATGTACCTGGGAAAGTTTTTATTATGAGCTTTTTCTCCCATGGCAAGCTTCTTTTCAAACTCTCGCATTGCCTGTTATGTTATGAGTAAAGTCAATAGTGGACCCTTGGGCCGGCTGAGGTGGACAGCGTCCACAGGAGTTAATAAGCCGGGAGGCGGCACTCAGCTGGAGCGGACTGATGGCGTCTTCACCCTGGAAACCCAAGACCCCCCCAGGAGGAGCCCGTAGGGGTCCGAGTCGCTGGGACTTAGGAGAATCGTGAATGAGTCCAAGGTCTGTGGCTGGCTGAAGGACGAGGAGAATCGTGAGGAAGTCCGAGGATCGTGGCTGGCTGAAGACAAAGGAGAATCGTGAAGAAGACCAAGGTTCGAGGCTGGCAGAAGACAAAGGAGAATCGTGAAGAAGACCAAGGTTCGTGGCTGGCTGAAGACAAAGGAGAATCGTGAAGAAGACCAAGGTTCGTGGCTGGCTGAAGACAAAGGAGAATCGTGAAGAAGACCAAGGTTCGTGGCTGGCTGAAGACAAAGGAGAATCGTGAAGAAGACCAAGGTTCGTGGCTGGCAGAAGACAAGGAGAATCAGGAACCGGAGCTGGAGTCAGGATATGTAGACAGCAAGTAGAGCCCAGAGCTGGAGCCAAGGCACAGCAGGACCAAACAGAACCTGACCTGGAAGCAAGGCACGGCTGGGACAAGCTGGAACCGGAGCTGGAAGCAAGGCACGGCTGGAACAAGCAGGAACCAGGGCTGGAAGCAAGGCACGGCTGGAACAAGCTGGAACCGGAGCTGGAAGCAAGGCACGGCTGGAACAAGCAGGAACCAGGGCTGGAAGCAAGGCACGGCTGGAACAAGCTGGAACCGGAGCTGGAAGCAAGGCACGGCTGGAACAAGCAGGAACCGGAGCTGGAAGCAAGGCACGGCTGGAACAAGCAGGAACCAAGGCTGAAAGCAACGCTGGGAAGCAACTAAGCACACAGTAGAGTGACCTCGTTGCAAAGGCAAAGCAAGGAAGTCAGACGCTGGTTTAAATAGCCGGCCAGCGTCTGACGTCAGGAACGGGGCGGTTCAGCACTTCCGGGTGCTGGACCTTTAAGAGCCCCCTGCTCGCGCGCGCGCGTTGCCTGGCAGTGGGAGGAGTCTGAGTCGTCCCTCGGCAGCGTCTCCACGTGGAGAGAGACGCTGCCATGCGGCCCTGCAGGCCCCAGGAGCAACGGAACGCGGCGAGACCGGGAGAGGCAGCAGAAAGGTAAGGACCCGGTCGCTAGCCTAGCGACCGGGACCGCAACATTGCCTTCTTATCAATGCTTTACATTTAACTTGCCAATGCTTATGCTGTTTCCTGTTTTCTCCTTTTGGATCCCTTTTCCATTTCTTGAAATATGTTCCTTTAGCTATTATGCTATGATTGGGGGTTCCCTGTGAACGCCTGCACTCACCCCCAGTGCAGGCAGACAGGACCACTGCTCCAGACGCTGACCCTGACAGCTCCACCCGGCCGCAGCTGCTGCCAGACACAACTCAGTGCGTCCCTCCTTAGGCGTGCTCATGCCTGACAACTGCCCTCTTAAAGACCCCACGGCAAGGAGCCCAAGATGGCGGCGTGAGAGGCTGCTAGGGAAGCTGCTCCTCTGAGATTCTTACTACGATACAAATGCCTGCGAAAAGAAAAGGAAAAATGCGGGTTTATCCTCTCGATTCCGCATTACCTGAAGGCCAAAAGAGGATTACAGCATATGCAGCCCAGATGACGGGGAAAACGGGAGAGATCCTCCCCGCTGCGGTAGATGGAGAGGGAGCTTCATCGCCGCCTGGGGAAACCACCCTTAATTCCCCCAGATTGCAGACCTGCGCCGGCCACTGCAACGCGGGCCTGCCTCCAGGAAGCGGCGCAGAATGATGAGGTCATCTACCCGACAGGAGGGGGTCGCCGAGAAGGTGAAACCGCGTCAGCACCACGACTTTCCTCCAGCCTGTTGGAAGCAATAGGGTACAGGGAACTGGAAGATTTGGATCCACTCTTGTCCCGACTGAGGAAAACCGAAGGATCCTGGAGGTGCAAACAGCGGAGGTAACAGGGACTTACCAGGAGGGGGGTAAGTTTTTTCAATTACCCCCTAAGCTGTCGGTAGTCACCCTGGAAACCTTATGGGACTTTGTGGCTAGTCTTGCACAGCTAGTCCAAAATTGTGAAAATAAATATCAGAAGATGGAATTGGAAATGCAAACCTTAAATCAAAATCTGGGAGGCCAAATTAAAGAATCAGGAAAAAAAACAATGGAAATGGAGCAGAAAACAGTACAAGTGCAAACTGTGAATATAAATTTGATTAAGGATATAGGTTTACATTCAAAGAGGTTGGAAGCACTTGAGAACTATACGAGACATCTCAATTTAAGATTTCTTAATTTCCCTAGGGCTTTGGGAGAGGACATTCAAAACACTTTAAGAAAGTTTCTCATTGAAAGTTTGAAATTTGATGAATTGCAGATGCCATTAATAAACAAGGCCTATTTTCTGAAGAAAACCGGAGGAACTCAAGTACAGGCTATGGAAACTTTAACTCAATTCATAGAAAGTTCTGCTATTGAAATTCTGGACAGAGGGACATTATTAGTGTCCTTTGTGACCGAGAGAGATGTATCCAAAGTGATGAAAAACTACTTTCAGAATAAAGATGCAGAATTCTATGTGCAAAAAGTAACAATTTTTCTGGATCAATCCATACCCACCCAGATTAGGAGAAAAGAATTTATAGATTTAAGATCACAAGTATTAGCTTTAGGGTTTATAATTGTAACGATTTGTCACGGTTTGAAGCTCCAGGGAGGAAGACTCAGAACCAATGTCAGGAAGTATTTCTTCACAGAGAGGGTGGTGGATGCCTGGAATGACCTTCCGGAGGAAGTGGTGAAGACAAAAAATGTGAAGGGCTTCAAAGGGGCGTGAGATAAACACTGTGGATCCATAAAGTCTAGAGGACGTGAATGAAGAGAGGGTGGCTTGCGGAAATGACGGCTACTACCTGGAGATAATACCCTTATTCAATAAACATACACACGGTTAATGCGACTCCAATAATGCTTCAACAGCAAGAGGAAATGTGGAAAAAAGGATTTGCATTCACAAAAAAGCGGGAGTAGCTTGCTTGATACGGCAGTTACTACCCCAAACCAAACAAGCCTGATAATTCACTTTCAATACATATCCAGCGTAACTTTCTGCTTCAACGGCAGGGGGAATGAAGAAAAGATGATTTATATTCAGACAACAATCAACAAGAACTGAATTACATAGTCTGGGTAAACAAATAAGCATGGGTGTAGCTTGCTTGTTAAGGCGGTTACTACCCCAAATCAATTAAGCCTGATTCTTCACTTGAAATACATATGCAGCGCACTTCACTGCTTCAACGGCAGGGGGATGAAGAAAAGTAGATTTATATTCAGACAACCAACAAGGACTGAATTGCACAGGCTGGGTAAACAAACAACCGTGGAAGTAGCTTGCTTATTGCGGCAGTTACTACCCCTAACCAAATAAGCTAGATACTTCTCTTAGATGCAGCACTGCTCTCTACATTAAGGCAGGGGGGGAAGGGAAACAGAACCAAAAGGTTAATAAGGGCCAAGAGTAACAGATAAGTATGAGAAAAAAACAAGTGTGAAAGCTTGCTGGGCAGACTGGATGGACCATTTGGTCTTCTTCTGCCATCATTTCTATGTTTCTATATATGTAATAAAATATCCGTGTACGTGCTGGGTGCGTCGTAAAGATGAGAATATCGTCTTCACTATGGTAGAACATTTAAAATCTTTTTTGTATGCCAGTAGTGTTAATAGCTAACCTGGTCAAGGTCACATGTAGCAATCATGAAAGTAATGCTTCGTCATATGCGTAAAGCCTTTTTTTTTTTTAATTAATATTTTGTTTCTTTGTGTACTCCCTAAAATTCCGGGCTCTTTTTCTCTTAAAATAATTCTTCATTGAAAACATGTAATTAACAGATTTGATTATAAAGTGTTAATTTTAGTGTCTATTGAAAGATATAGTATACTTGTCTATTGAAAGATATAGTATACTTGGATTTTCAGAAGGCGTTTGACAAAGTTCCTCATGAGAGGCTTCTAGGAAAAGTAAAAAGTCATGGGATAGGTGGCGATGTCCTTTCGTGGATTGCAAACTGGCTAAAAGACAGGAAACAGAGAATAGGATTAAATGGACAATTTTCTCAGTGGAAGGGAGTGGACAGTGGAGTGCCTCAGGGATCTGTATTGGGACCCTTACTTTTCAATATATTTATAAATGATCTGGAAAGAAATACGACGAGTGAGATAATCAAATTTGCAGATGACACAAAATTGTTCAGAGTAGTTAAATCACAAGCAGATTGTGATAAATTGCAGGAAGACCTTGTGAGACTGGAAAATTGGGCATCCAAATGGCAGATGAAATTTAATGTGGATAAGTGCAAGGTGATGCATATAGGGAAAAATAACCCATGCTATAATTACACAATGTTGGGTTCCATATTAGGTGCTACAACCCAAGAAAGAGATCTAGGTGTCATAGTGGATAACACATTGAAATCGTCGGTTCAGTGTGCTGCGGCAGTCAAAAAAGCAAACAGATTGTTGGGAATTATTAGAAAGGGAATGGTGAATAAAACGGAAAATGTCATAATGCCTCTGTATCGCTCCATGGTGAGACCGCACCTTGAATACTGTGTACAATTCTGGTCGCCGCATCTCAAAAAAGATATAATTGCAATGGAGAAGGTACAGAGAAGGGCTACCAAAATGATAAAGGGAATGGAACAACTCCCCTATGAGGAAAGACTAAAGAGGTTAGGACTTTTCAGCTTGGAGAAGAGACGGCTGAGGGGGGATATGATAGAGGTGTTTAAAATCATGAGAGGTCTAGAACGGGTAGATGTGAATCGGTTATTTACTCTTTCGGATAGTAGAAAGACTAGGGGGCACTCCATGAAGTTAGCATGGGGCACATTTAAAACTAATCAGAGGAAGTTCTTTTTTTACTCAACGCACAAATAAACTCTGGAATTTGTTGCCAAAGGATGTGGTTAGTGCAGTTAGTATAGCTGTGTTTAAAAAAGGATTGGATAAGTTCTTGGAGGAGAAGTCCATTACCTGCTATTAAGTTCACTTAGAGAATAGCCACTGCCATTAGCAATGGTTACATGGAATAGATTTAGTTTTTGGGTACTTGCCAGGTTCTTATGGCCTGGATTGGCCACTGTTGGAAACAGGATGCTGGGCTTGATGGACCCTTGGTCTGACCCAGTATGGCATTTTCTTATGTTCTTATGTTTTTCTTTTTCCTGTCAAAGTATGATGTATAAATACTTTGTTAAAAATCAATAAAATATGAATTGAAAAAAAAAAGAGCCTATGGCAGGAACTGGGCTACAGCGAACACCGATGACATCACCAGTCTCAGCCCTTATAAGGGACTTTCAGACACCCTTGACTCAGCAACAGGTCTCCTGGTGCTCCTTGTCCCACTGTGTGTTGCTCTTGCCCGTGCCTTGTCTTGTGTGTCCTGCTTGATTTCCCTTGCTCTTTGGCTTGCTTTCCCGGACTTCAACCTTGGTTCAGTTTTTGACTTCTCCACCCTTTGCTGCCTGCCTGAAACCCCTGTATTTTCTTCTGGTTCTTCTGTCAGCCACTTGCTCAGACCTGCACCTCATTTTGGATTCTCCTCAGGACTCCCCTAGGGACTCACCTAAGACCTGTCAGTCACCAGAATCCAAGGGCTTTCCTGCAGGGGAGGTGCCTGATATAGACAAAGCTCCATTTGGTCCAGCGTCTGGGTTTTTTCGCCAGCTGAAGGTGTGGGCCTAGTGGGCTTGCCTACTAGGCAGTGTCAACTACATCCTGGTACTAAAAGGGAGATTTTAAATCACTGGCACATGCAAATCCCAGCAGATATGCACGTGGCTGGGTTGAGCGCATTTTCTAAATGGCCCAGCCATGCATGTATCTGCTGGTAAGCACGGAAGAACCAGGTTTGATAAAAGAGGCAGGCTGTGGACGGGGTCTGCGTGGGGCCGGCCTAGACAGCTGGTGCGTGGAACTTACTCCTGCTCTGTGGAGCGGGTAACTTCAGGGACAAAAAAAATTAGGGTAGGTAGGTTTGATTTAGAGATTGGGGAGGAGAGGGGAAGAGGGAGGGAACTGGGATAGGCCTACTTGTGTTCCCGCACGGGGTTTTTACAAAAATTCCCCCTGTGCTTTCGAGTGGGGCTTCTGTGTGCACATGTGCATGCTGATACAAAATTGGTGCACACATGTGAAAGTGGGCATCAGATTTTATAACATGCATGCGGCGACATGCACATGTTATAAAATCAGCGCGTCCACGTGCATGTGCTGGGAATGTGCGCACATGGACGCACACGGGTTTAAAATTTAACCATAAGGGTCCACATTCTCTCTTATATAAAATAGCCTCACTCACCTCATCTTTCAACCATACAGGTGTTGCGTCCGTCGGTCTTCGACGGCTTCGCCCCGCCTACTTCTCTCTACTTGCAGCTCCTCCCACTCACCTTGGACTGATGGCCGCCACGGCGTCTGTTTGCCGTTCTATCCGGCGTCCCCGGACCGGTTTTGGTGCTGCCTCCCACTATTCTCCTTCAAGGTACCTCTAGGGTGCACGCACGCCGTCCTAATTTTTAACTCTACGTTGGCGTGAACCTCAGGGGCATCCCCCTGTTCTGACTTCACGACTCCAGGGTATATCTGCCTACAGTTTTTGCTAGCTTGTTGAGTTAGCAACAGGATTCATATGGATGGGATTCGCTCTCCGTTCCTAAGCTACTCTGCCACTCCAGCTCTATCTGGAACTCTTACTACCCTTCGGGGTCGCTAATGGGGTACCCGCTCCTCGAGGGCTTCTCTGCTTCTTTCAGGTGCTATCAGGAAACCGGTACTCGCTCCTCGAGGGCCCATGTTCCCTGTGTCACTTCCTGCTACTTCTACCCTTCTCCTTGGAAGAACTAACTTACAGTCACCATCAATGAGTACAGAAAACATCTTTCTCCACAGTACTGCTTCACCGGAATCAGGTACTCACTCCTCGAGGGCCTGCTCTCTGCTCCAGTGCGAGACCTCTTGCCTAGTGGAATCTCTGCTACTGCTAGTGAGTACAACACCATTGAGTCTCTCTGCTCTAAGAGATCAGGTACTCGCTCCTCGAGGGCCTGTTTTCCCTGTCTCGGAACTCTCCTATTTCTTCATTGGGACTCTGAATGTTAATCTTATTGTGTGCTCATAACTCTCAGTCTCTTTCCACCACAGCACTCCCTTGCAGAGGATCCGCTGTTCCAGCGTTCTGTGAGAGACGCGCCCAGCAGGGCTCAACAACCACTACTAACTACTGCCACCTCTGGTGGCCATTCACAACTGTTTAATAAAAGATTCAAATCTGTGTTTGTGTGTCCGGAGTCTAGCCTGACACTGTGGTCCCTCACGGGACTGCTCCCCGTGGCCATGGTCAGCTGCTACAGTGTCCAAGGATCCACTTAAACATTATTAACCATAACAACAGGTAGGATTGTTCTGGGAAAAGGGGATCCCCTCACTCATAGGAATTCCCTGACCCACTGGGATAGTTTATATACTCAGCACAGGAGTGGTAAGCTTCAACCCAGGGAACCTGAGATCAAGGATACCTACACTGAAAGAGGTCATCAGCAAGTTCAGTGGGAGGAAGAACAGTGTCCAATACAACCCAGCTGTAGAGGGACACAAATATTTGCTGACTGAACATTTATTTTATTATTGAATAATCACATTAAATTTTCTTTGAACACGCCACCTATGTCCTGTCTGGTCCCTACAACACAGCATCACAGTAAGAAAGAGACATTGCAATGCACACACTCCGAGTAAGAAAACCACTTCACCACCTGGGCCAAGAAGGTCTGCCTTTACCCTCACAGAAAAGGACCCACTCCTTGAGGACAATCAAGAGGGGAAGAGTGTTAGCGAAGACATATCCAGAAATAAATTCTTTTTGGAATTTGTATCCTTTGGAAAAAGACACAAATCCATGGAAAATGAGTCACATTTAATTGGGCTTTCTTGTAGAAATCTAGAAGCCATACTTCCAAAAGGATATAGCTGGCCTGGAGGCAGTCAGCGATAACTTACAAAATGGTGTCGTCATAAGTGTTGCGAGAGCATTGGTGAGTGATCCCGCTTCCGGTAGGTGAAGTAACCCATAGGCCTTGACAAATCTGTTGCGCTGTGGAAGAGGCCTTGAGCATCGGAATGCTCGGAGGCCTTGGCAAACTGTTGAGCTGCGGTGGAAGAGAGCGCTAGGGGGCGCTCCCCAGCGCGAGACGAGGAATATGTGCCCTTCTGGTAAGATGACCCCTTGTCTTGGAGTGGAGCTTGGAAGTCTGGAGACAAAACATGGAGGTTGGAACTATGAAGATAAGACGTGGAGCTTGGAACACAGGGGACAAGACATGGCGTGCAAGGTCTCTCAGGTGCCCTACACAGCCCGTAAGCTGGTCATGGACTACAATGTCCTCTGCGCGCCCTACACAACTGGATGGCTGGTTGCGGATCACGAGAGGAGTGGGCAAGCTCTGGATGTAGATATAGGTCAAGACAAGTTACCCCTTGGATCCTCCAGAGTCGGAACAGGATACAGTCTTTAAAACAGGAACTTGGAACCAGAAGCTCGGATCATGTTAAAACAAGGAACCTCTGGAGGCACAGGTACTCAGGACCTGGGACGTAAGACAAAGACATCAAGACTCAGACATCAGGAAGTTGGACAGCAGGAACTTGGACAGCAGGAACTCAGATGCCAGACAGGAGCAAGAGAACATGGAGGAGAAGCTCCCAGGAGGTCTGGCTCCTTGCCAAGGCAAGGATGAAGTGAGCTCGGAGCCATTTTGTAGGGCTGGAGAGGCAACTCCCTGGGAGGAGTTCAAGGAGGACCACACCTGTGCTGGCCCTTTAAATTCAAGGAGATGCCGCGGGCCCGCCCATAGGAGGAAGGGGCAGGACCATGGACAGCAGCCATGCTGCCGCTTGTAGTAGAGGAGCAGGAGGAGCCAGAGAAGGGCCGTAGGCAGACCCCGATGTGGAGTGATGGCGCCCTGCCGCTGAAGAGGGAGCTGGGGGTAGTCCCAGCCACAGTAGAGGTCGGGGATGGGGCCCTCCCGGGCTGCAGAGTAATGACGACATTGGTGGCTTATGCCGCAGAGGCAAGAGGATGAAGGCAGAGCAGCGGTGGCCCAGACTGCATAGGAATGGTGACAGCCCCAGCCACAGAGATAAGCAGCCTCCCGTGGCTCCGGCCGCGGGAGGAGCGCAACAAACGTCGTGTTAGATGAGACTGAATATGTATATTCTAGTGAAGAAAAATTGGAAGAAGGATCCAACAGAAGAAAATAGGATAAAGCATAAGTGTTGGCAAGTTAAATGAAAGACATTGATAAGACAGGCTAAGAGAGAATTTGAAAAGAAGTTGGCCGTAGAAGCAAAAACTCACAGTAAAAACTTTTTAAAATATATCCAAAGCAGAAAGCCTGTGAGGGAGTCTGTTGGACCGTTAGATGATCGAGGAGTTAAAGGGGCACTTAGAGAAGATAAGGCCATCGCGGAAAGATTAAATGATTTCTTACCTTCGGTGTTTACTAAAGAGGATGTTGGGGAGGTACCCGTAATGGAGAAGGTTTTCATGGGTAATGATTCAGATGGACTGAACCAAATCAAGGAGAACCTAGAAGATGTGGTAGACCTGACTGACAAACTGAAGAGTAGTAAATCACCTGGACTGGATGGTATACACTCCAGAGTTCTGAAGGAACTAAATAATGAAATTTCAGACCTATTAGTAAAAATTTATAACCTATCATTAAAATCATCCATTGTACCTGAAGACTGGAGGATAGCAAATGTAATCCTGATATTTAAAAAGGGCTCCAGGGGCGATCCGGGAAACTACAGACGAGTTAGCCTGACTTCAGTGCCAGGAAAAATTGTGGAAAGTGTTCTAAACATCAAAATCACAGAACATATAGAAAGACATGGTTTAATGGAACAAAGTCAGCATGGCTTTACCCAAGGCAAGGCTTGCCTCACAAATCTGCTTCACTTTTTTGAAGGAGTTAATAAACACATGGATAAAGGTGAACCGGTAGATGTAGTGTACTTGGATTTTCAGAAGGAATTTGACAAAGTTCCTCATGAGAGGCTTCTAGGAAAAGTAAAAAGTCATGGGATAGGTGGCGATGTCCTTTCGTGGATTACAAACTGGCTAAAAGTCAGGAAACAGAGAGTAGGATTAAATGGACAATTTTCTCAGTGGAAGGGTGTGGGCAGTGTGCCTCAGGGATCTGTATTGGGACCCCTAATTTTCAATATATTTAAAAATGATCTGGAAAGAAATACGACGAGTGAGGTAATCAAATTTTCAGATGATACAAAATTGTTCAGAGTATTTAAATCACAAGCAGATTGTGATAAATTGCAGGAAGACCATGTGAGACTGGAAAATTGGGCATCAAAATGGCAGATGAAATTTAATGTGGATAAGTGCAAGGTGATGTTAGGTTCCATATTAGGTGCTACTACCCAAGAAAGAGATCTAGGTATCATAGTGGATAACACAATGAAATTGTCGGTTCAGTGTGCTGCAGCAGTCAAAAAAGCAAACAGAATGTTGGGAATTATTAGAAAGGGAATGGTGAATAAAACGGAAAATGTCATAATGCCTCTGTATCGCTCCATGGTGAGACCACACCTTGAATACTGTGTACAATTCTGGTTGCCGCATCTCAAAAAAGATATAATTGCGATGGAGAAAGTACAGAGAAGGGCTACCAAAATGATAAGGGGAATGGAACAGCTCCCCTATGAGAAAAGGCTGAAGAGGTTAGGACTTTTCAGCTTGGAGAAGAGACGGCTGAGGGAAGATATGATAGAGGTGTTTAAAATCATGAGAGGTCTAGAACAGGTAGATGTGAATCGGTTATTTATGCTTTTGGATAATAGAAAGACCAGGGTGTACTCAATGAAGTTAGCATGTGGCACATTTAAAACTAATCGGAGAAAGTTCTTTTTCACTCAATGCACAATTAAATTCTGGAATTTGTTGCCAGAAGATGTGGTTAGTGCAGTTAGTATAGCAGTGTTTAAAAACGGATTGGATAAGTTCTTGGAGGAGAAGTCCATTACCTGCTATTAATTAAGTTGACTTAGAAAATAGCTATTGCTATTACTAGCAACAGTAACATGGAATAGACTTAGTTTTTGGGTACTTGCCAGATTCTTATGGCCTGGATTGGCCACTGTTGGAAACAGGATGCCGGGCTTGATGGACCCTTGGTCTGACCCAGTATGGCATGTTCTTAAAAATCACCCTATTTATTTAATTTATTTATTTAACATTTTTATATACCGCAATTCATGTAGCAGAGTTACATATCATTTTGGTTTACATTAGAACATTGAATAGGCATGTAAGAATGCCATTTCATAGAACAAGGGAGATAAACTAGGATCAAAGTAACTGGGGAATAACGTGCAACGAATAAATAGACAAGTAATAGTAGTCTGTTGTAGAGATTAAATTAATCTTGTTAAGGATCTAGGTGTATATTGGTGTGACAAAGTCTCGGTACATGGAATACATATTAGGATTGGTAGTTTGCGGAGTTGGACTCTGAACTTAAGCTCAAAATCTGATGGAGTCTGGTGGAATTGGTTGTATGAACGATGAGAGTGGTAAGAGGGAATTATTGGCATAAGTTAAAAGAGAATTCCATTGTGCAGGGCCTGCTGTAGATAGAGATCGTTTATTTAGAGAAGTTTTGATGGGCGGGGCGAGGAGAGTATCTCTATAAGCAGCTCTCACCGGTCTGAATGATATATGTGGTCGATAAGGGATATTGAGATCCAGTGTAATGAGCTTGTGAATGGATTTATGAATGATTGTTAGTACTTTGTAAGTGATTCTAAATTTGATTGGGAGACAGTGTAGGTTTCTCAGGATGGGGGTAATATGATTTCTTTTGTTGGTCTTAGTCAGAATCCTGGCTGAGGCGTTTTGAAGCATTTGTAAGGGTTTTAAGGTGTTAGCTGGGAGGCCGAGTAGAAGAGAATTACAATAGTCAATTTTTGAGAAAATGATTGCTTGGAGGACTGAACGGTAGTCTTGGAAGTGGAGGAGTGGTCTGAGCCGTTTTAGGACTTGCAGTTTGAAGAAACCATCCTTGGTGGTGTTATTAATAAATCTCTTTAGGTTTATTTGATTGTCCATGATAACTCCGAGGTTTCTAACTTGAGAAGAAAAGGATGGTAGACTAGTATGGAGAATGTTCGACATTGCTTCGCTGTAGTCTTGTGAGACGAGTAGTATTTCGGTTTTATTGGAATTAAGGATTAGGTTAAGGCTCAAGAGAAGTTTGTTGATGGCTTGGAGGCAGTTGTTCCAGAATTCTATAGTTTTTTGTAGAGATTCGGTCACCGGGATGAATATTTGCACATCGTCTGCGTAGATGTAGTGAGTTAATTTTAATTTGGTGAGGAGCTGGCAGAGTGGTAAAAGATAAATGTTGAAAAGAGTGGGGGATAAGGAAGAGCCTTGAGGAACTCCAAAAGTGGCCGATGTCAGATAGCCGGTCTAGGAGTGTTGAGTGGTTTACCGTGTCAAATGCGGCTGATAGGTCGAGGAGAATGAGTAGGCCAGGTTGTTTTTTTTATCTAGATTCATAAGTATAGTGTCTGTTAGGGAGATTAAGAGAGATTCAGTATTTCGGGCTTTTCGGAAGCCGAACTGAGATGGGGCTAATATTTTGTTATCGTCCAGATACTCCGAAAGTTGCGATGTTTTGTAAAAGTTGAAATGTAAAAGTGATGTCATAGATTTACCTACATATTCTGGAAATAAAATGGATAACGAGTTGCAATTCAAATGCTTGTCACTTAGTTGAACTTCTCCATGAATGGTTTTAAGTGACAAATAAACTGAAGATAAAATGGAGTAGTTTGACTGGCCATGGTAAAATTGCTGTGTGAACACTGTCTAATTTCAGCCCTAATATGGTAACTGTCTCCTTTCAGTGGATATCAATCTCGTCGTTGGGGTTGGTTTAGGCAAGTATCTCCTTTCTTAATCCAATGGCTTCTGACTTTTGTGGATTGGCTTTCAGTCTGAACTCGGGTCAGACATTGGTTACATTTAATCATCTCTTCAAAGGGATGAAAGAAACAGGCAAGAACCTATACATCCTCAGCACATATATAACAGCTGTGGTCTAAATCATGAATCGGAATGGCTAGCGAGGCCAGGTACAGGTTAAATATTGTTGGAGATAAAATTGACCCATGTGTGACACCATAATTTACTTCTCTCGCCTCTGAGATTTCCAGTCTCCACCTGACTTTGGACGACCCATCTGCTAGAAACGATTTAAACCAAAACAGAACAGCTCCCTACGTTCCTATATCTGCGAGCCTTTCAATAAACAGATCGTGATTAATGGTGCTGAAGGCGGCACTCTTATCGATCACCACCAGAAGCACTTCTTTACCCTTACCTACAGTAATTCTAATTTCATTACTTAAAGCTGTTAATGCCAATTCTCTACTAAAGTTTCAGTGAAAGCCAGATTTCGTTAGATGTAAAGTATTTGTTTTTTCTAAAAAGTACTCAAGCTGCGGCACCACAGCCTTTTCAATCAGTTTAATCACAAACGATAGATTAGGGACTGGATGGTAGCGCCTTTTTGTTTTTTATTACCAGGGGATGCATTCCAGACTTTTTCAAAGCGTGTGCAGTATAGTCCTGTGTAAACCTGGTATTAATCATCGTAAGTCGGATATTTTGCCACACCCAGCTCCTGTTTTTTTTATGGGACCTAGGGCTGAAGTACTGGTATCCATTCTAGCTCATATTTTCTGAAACCCCCCTCCCCCTCCCCCCATTTCCAAAACTGTATTAAATGAGGATCACTTACGTCTTCTTGGAAATGTTGTCAGCAGTAAATCATTAGTCTGATCAGCTTCCTGATCCCTAAGGGAGGAGCAGCAGGGAGGAAACTCTTCGGAAATCGCTGCAATTTTATCATTTAAAAATGAGCAAAAGTTTCTGTCCTGAATAACACGGGGTCCACTTGGACATCTTTTGTTTACTAGTGAATTGATGAATTAATTAAAAAAGTTGTCTTGAGTCATTTTCTGCTGTTATGAGCTTTTCAGGTAGTTTTTTCTGCCTGTTTCTGTAGGCCTCATTATGCCTTTTGTAGATAACTCAAATTCTGAGCTTGTCTTTTCAGGAGAAGTAGATTTGGTTATGCATAAAGTAGCCTCATATTGTTTCAGGGGAGCTGAATCCCACATAGCGAGGTGAATGTTACCTGAGGCTAGGCTGACATTCTGACTTTCCCTAAAAGTCGTAGCTGGATTAGAAGAGATCAGCTTTTCAAACTGAATTAAGAGGAAAGAAATTATACAGCTGTGGTCTGACTAAGAATGGGAGCCAGACAAAATGAGCTTTTAGGAACAATTTGTCCAGATATAAGTCAGGTCCAGCATAAGACCAACCACTTATGCAGACTCCTTAACATCTTGCACCAGACCTAACTCTTGCATAGTTGACAAAATGTTAATTTTCTGCATGGATGTTAAAATTTCCCAGGGCTAATAGGTGATTGTGGCTTGTTATGCGTTCAGTAATCATTTCTAGCGCCTCACACAAAGAGAGAATGGAAGTTATTTGGGAGATTATAAATAAGATGGATGTAAATTGTAGAGTTAGCTTCCTAATCTAGCAAAGTGGTGTCAATAAAGCAAAGAAGTCCAAGTGTCCAAGTTCACATTAGACGCAGAATTCCCATTACTTCACAGGGAAAATTCCCTTTTTATTTTCTTTTTTCCCCCTTGGAATAATTACACGAGCTGCCCAATACCACGTGCTTTCCGTT